>NW_003314403.1:99228-204749 GCF_000143415.4 Selaginella moellendorffii | reverse complement strand
AGTGGTGATGGATGACTACAACAAGATCAACTAAGGATATATTTATAATGCCTAGCATTGTGATTGAATTAATTGTATTAAAAGAAATTTTTATATAAATATCTATATATTAGGAAGTTAATTTTTATTTTGCACAATGAAGGACAATTGTAATATTCACCCTTCCAATCAAGAAAGGTAAAAACAAATTGCCCTGCAAAATGCAAAAAATAACTACTTTATAAATTTGAAGCCTAACCAACACTTACAGAATTAAATTTTAAAAGTTAAAAATGATATTTTATTTTACCAATTATTATTTAGAATAAACTGAAATATTCTGTGAGATTTTAGGGTTCATGCTCGCGCGCAGAGAGAAGGCGCCGTGGGGATTCGTGAAGTACATTCATCTTCTCCGGCATCCAGTCGAGGATTTCCGGGATTTGCAGGCCGTGCTGGATGATCTCGATCGCAATGCCGCGCGCGCGAGCTCCTTGCCGCAGCAAGATTGGGCGCGCATTCTCCAGGCCTGTGGACGGCTCAAGGGGCTTGCACTAGGGAAGCGCTTCCACACACACTTGGCGGGCTTGGATCAGCTGGACAGGGATCCGAGCGTGGGAATCCCGCTCCTCAGCATGTATTGCAAGTGCGAGAGCGTCGAGATCGCAAAAACAGTGTTTGATCGTCTCCGCGAGAGGGGAGCTGTGGCGTGGACGATGCTCATCGGCGGATATGCCCAAGCCGGGCATCAGGGAGTCGCACTTCGTTTGTTCAAGGCGATGATGCTGGAAGGGGTGAGGCCGAGCGAGGTGACCATCATCAATGCGCTCACGGCGTGCTCCAGCCCCCGGGAGCTGCGAGATGGAGCTTTGATCCATCTGTGTGCTGCCGAGAGCCAGGTGGATTGCGAGATAGCAGTCGGGAACACGCTGGTGAGCATGTATGGCAAGTGCGGAAGCTTGCTCGATGCCAAGGCGGTGTTCTACAGCATGCCTTTGAGAGACCTCGTCTCCTGGAGCATCGCAATCTCGGCCTGCTCCAGGTACCAGGGCTGCGAGGCCGACGTTCTGGATCTCTTCCAGCGGATGCTGCTCGAGGGGCTATCGCCAAAGCATCTCACTCTCGGGATTGTTCTCAACGCTTGCGCTCGGATCGAAGCTCTGGAGCGAGGTATGTCGATCCACCAGAGCTTGGTGCAAAGTGGGATGACCACCCTGAACTACGCTGTTGGGATTGCTCTCATCAACTTGTATGGCAGGT
This sequence comes from Selaginella moellendorffii, assembly GCF_000143415.4. Lineage (NCBI taxonomy): Eukaryota > Viridiplantae > Streptophyta > Lycopodiopsida > Selaginellales > Selaginellaceae > Selaginella > Selaginella moellendorffii. The sequence goes on along the minus strand of NW_003314403.1, from coordinate 203,510 downwards.
GTGGGAGACTCGAGGGCGCTTGCGATGCGTTCCAGGCGATCGAGGAGCGCACAGTTGTGTCGTGGAACTCGATGATGACGGTTCTAATCCAGCACGGGAGCTGCAAGAGAGCTGTGAGCTTGTTCCACGAGATGCTCCAGCATGGCTTTAAGCCGACTAAGGTAACTTTCATGACGATCCTGAGCTCTTGCACGAAGAGGTCGCAGCTTACTGACGCTCGCTTTCTTCATTTTGCCGCAGCTCAATGCGGTTTCGAGAGGGATGTCTCCGTCGCGAACGCGCTCATAAGCATGTACGATGCTTGCGGGAACTTGGAGGTCTCGGAAAGGATTTTTTCGGGAATGGAGGTGAGGGATACCATCTCTTGGAACGGGATGATATCGGCTTACATCCAGCACGAGCAGACGAGCATGGCCAAGACACTGTTTAGGCTAATGCTCTGCGAGGGCGGAGAACCAGACCGAGCGACTTTGGCTCACGCGCTCAACGCTGCTGCCAGCCTCAAGGAAGTGGAGCTCGTTCACGGTTTTATCGCGGAGAGAGGGGATGAGTTTCATGAAATCCTGGGAAGCGCGCTGGTGGCCATGCACGGGAAGTTTGGGACTATAGAGGAAGCTCGCAGGATTTTCGGCAACGTGAGGCACAGGGATATCATCTGCTGGAACGGGATGATCGGAGCTTGTGTTCACACAGGACATCCCAAACAAGCCTGGGAGCTCTACCAGGAAATGGAAGAGGCCTCGGGATTAAGTCCAAACAACATAACTTACGTAGCGGTGCTGGATGCCTGCACGGAGATGGGAGCTCTCGACAAAGGCAGACAGGTTCACGCGTCCATTCCCGAGAAGCAGCTGCGTTCCTCCATCGAAGTCGGGATCGCCCTCGTCAATCTCTATGGCAAGTGCGGGAAAGTGATTGAAGCTCAGCGAGCCTTTGACGGCATGGAAGTCCGAGACGTGATACTCTGGAGCTCGCTCATCGCAGCCTACGCTCAGCTTGGTCACGTAGACGAGACGCTGCTGCTCGTGAAGACCATGCAACACGAAGGCTTGGAGCCAAACCGAGTGACTTACGTGAGCGTCATCTCGGCTTGCAGCCACGCTGGGCTCATGGAGGAAGCTTACAGCTATTTCCTGGCGATGATCCAGGATCACAACATCGCTCCCACTTGCGAGCACTACCGCTGCATCGTGGATCTCTTGGCTCGAGCCGGGCAGCTCGACGAGGCCGAGAAGCTCCTCACCAAGATCGAGAACATTGGACCGCTGGCCTGGATGACAATGCTCGCGGCTTGCAAGGGCCAGGGCGATCTCGGACGAGCTCGAAGAGCTGCCAAGCTTGCAATCAAGTTTAATCCAGGCTCCTCCGCGGGATACATAGCTCTCTTCAACACCTATCTTGGAGAGACGACGGAGAGCTCGAGTTAAAAGAAGATTGGCGCCAACGCGGTGTGGATCGAACTCGGCACCACGTCTTCGTGTAGAAAGAATATGCCCGTTAGAGCTGTCAAACGGGCGGCACATTTAAATAGGCGGTCTAAAAGACCGAAGGCTAAGTGTAAAGTTGTCTAGTAAAGTCCGTGTCCTCCATTTTTTGCTGGTGCGCTAGGGTTTTCGCGGAAGGTAGAGGGTCAAGGCGCGGGCGAGAACAAGATCGCATTTCCTCGCGCTCGTCGATCGATCTGATCCCAGCTCGTTTCAGCGGAGATCATGACGACCATGGAGAGCCTCATCGGGCTCGTAAATCGGATCCAGCAGGCGTGCACTGTGCTGGGGGATTATGGCGGCGATAGCTCGCTCCCGACGCTCTGGGAGTCCTTGCCGTCGGTTGTCGTTGTCGGTGGCCAGGTATGTGATTGATCTTGTGCTCCGGGGCTGATCGAGGTGAGAAATTTCTGGTGCAGAGTTCTGGGAAATCGTCGGTGCTGGAGAGCATTGTGGGGCGTGATTTCCTGCCCAGGGGATCGGGAATCGTGACCAGGAGGCCCTTGGTGCTGCAGCTCCACAAGACGGAGGGAGGAGCCGAGTATGCCGAGTTTTTGCACATTCCAAAGAAGCGATTCACGGATTTTTGTGAGTTTTGAGCGTGTGAGTTTTTCGTTTATTTTGCGAGGTTCTAACAACGCGTTTTGGAACTCGACTTGGTCAGCTCTGGTGAGGAAAGAGATCCAGGATGAGACGGATCGAGTGACTGGCCGTAGCAAGCAGATTTCTCCCATTCCAATCCAGCTGAGCATCTATTCGCCAAATGGTAACTAGACTTGAGCTTCAAGTAGAGTACAAATCACTCACGCTCTCCTTGTCCAGTTGTGAACTTAACGCTGATTGATTTACCGGGATTGACAAAAATTGCTATAGGTAAGATGAAAGCTTTTTATTAAGTTTAAACTCACTCCAATACGGCTTTTTTGCAGAGGGTCAGCCAGACAGTATTGTTGCTGACATAGAAAACATGGTGCGGTCTTATGTCGAGAAGGTATGCGTTTTCGTATGTAGGTTCAAGTTAGAAACATAACGGTCTCTTTCTTTTCCTGTCAGCAAAATTCTGTCATTCTCGCTATCTCTCCAGCGAACCAAGACATTGCAACATCTGATGCTATGAAGCTAGCAAGAGAAGTGGATCCTACAGGTAAATCTAAGGTCTTGAGCTGTTCTTTATAATTATTTTCATGTCCTTGTAAAGGTGAACGGACATTTGGTGTGTTAACAAAACTGGATCTGATGGACAAAGGAACAAATGCTCTTGACGTGCGTAGAGTTTTGTGTCTAACTGGAGACTTATCTTTCGCTTTACTCTTCAGGTTCTTGAGGGGCGGTCATACAAACTACAACATCCATGGGTTGGAGTTGTCAATCGCTCACAGGCCGATATCAACCGTAGCGTGGATATGGTAGCTGCCAGGCGTCGTGAAAGAGAGTATTTTTCCTCCAGCGCCGATTACGGTCATCTGACGAGTCGCATGGGTTCGGAATACCTTGCAAAGATACTTTCAAAGGTAAATCCAAAGTTGAACTGTTTGGTATGGACTCCTGATGACTGAATGAGGACCATATGCAGCATTTGGAAGCTTTTATAAAGGCGCGTATCCCAAGCATTCTTTCGTTGATAAACAAAACAATCGATGAGCTAGAAATGGAGTTGAACCAGTTGGGGAAACCCGTCGCTGTTGATTCCGGGGTAACACGAATTGTCTGTCTTATGTATTAGTATTTGCCTGACGTTTGCACTTTCCAGGCGCAGCTATACTCGATATTGGAGCTTTGCAGGGCCTTTGATCAAGTCTTCAAGTCCCATCTCGATGGAGGGTTGGTTTCTCAAATTTCGACCATCTTCTAGTAGCACTCACTACTCCTTTTCAGACGACCTGGCGGTGAACGCATATACACTGTTTTTGATAATCAGCTCCCTGCTGCACTTAAAAAGCTTCCTTTCGATCGGCATTTGTCCATACAAAACGTACGAAAGGTTGTGATGGAAGCTGATGGTTATCAGCCACACTTGATAGCACCTGAGCAAGGTTATAGGCGGCTTATTGATGGCGCTTTAGTATTGTTTAGAGGTCCTGCCGAAGCGGTTGTTGACGCGGTAAGCCACTGCTAAAACTGCAATACATTTTGCTTTGCCCAGTACTGAATTTCTTTTCATCTGCAGGTCCATTTTGTTTTAAAGGATTTGGTGCGCAAGGCTATTGGAGAGACGATGGTAATATTTTTGTGTTTTACATTTTAATGCTTATCTCACAGTCGCGTTTCAGGAGTTGAAACGCTTTCCAACTTTACAAGCCGAAGTTGCCGCTGCAGCCATTGAAGCACTTGAGAGATGCAGGGAGGAAAGTCGAAAGTTTTGTTTGCGCCTGGTCGACATGGAATCAAGCTACTTGACGGTGGAGTTCTTCAGAAAGCTTCCGCAAGAGTTCGATAGGGGTGGCAACCCGTCTGCAACTACCATGGATAGGTACACAGACTCTCACTTGAGAAGAATCGGTAAGTGCCTCGTCTGGATTCGTGTTGTTGCTCATTTGCTCACTTTCTTGTTGTGGACAGGGTCGAACGTCACAAACTACGTCTGGATGGTCTGTGAGACGATCAGAATCTCAATCCCAAAAGCTGTCGTGCACAACCAGGTCCGGGAAGCTAAGCGGTCGCTGCTAGACAACTTTTACACCCAGGTCGGCAAGAAAGAGGTACGGTTGTCTTTTAGTATGGAACAGCTAACTTATTTACACTTCTGTACGAGCAGGGCAAGCAGCTAGCTCAGTTGCTCGATGAGGATCCAGCGTTGATGGAGCGCCGAACGGCCTGTGCTAAGAGGCTCGACCTGTATAGAGCAGCTCGGGATGAGATCGACTCGGTGGCGTGGGGTAAGTGAGAGTTAAGTGAGTGTGAGCTGGGGATGTACATTACTAGTCCATAGGAGATTCATTTTGAGAGCGAAGGGGGAGAGTCTGGTGTCTTCTTTCTCTCTTGACATATACGTAGGATGATGAATATATACTATTAGCGAGCGTTTTTTTCTAGTTTTGCTGTTTTAAGTCTAGGAGAGTTTTTACTGTTGTTTCGCGTGGGGTGTTGGGTGTTGCTTGTGGCCTTGGAATTTCCAGCGTTTCTCTTGTACTTGGTGGTAGCTATGTAGTCGAATTCGAGGAGTACTTTGTCGCAGTGTGTGTGCGTTTGCTCGAGTGCCCAAACAGCGTACCTGCTGATGAGGACGTGAAGGGTGTTTTGCGCCTGCGTGTTTTGCTTATCCGAATGCTTTTCACGGCTTCCTGATTCACACAATCAAAAGAAAAAAGAACGCTCAAGAACGAAAAAAATGAGGTGATTTGCTTGCCACAAAAAAGAAAACGAAGAAAAGGTTTGGACATTGAGATTCGTGCATGTGGGTTCCATTGGTGTACTGATGTGGTCATTGTTTGTGTAGCAAGGAAGAAAGATGAGGGGTATGAAGAGCCTAGAAAGATCACAGCACAGGAAGTATAATTAAGCAACCTCGAAGGCCTCAACATTCTTCGTCCGGCGAGCGACTTTAGCCAGGACATGAACCATCATTGGCTTTTCAGCTCCAGGAGATTAGAGAGGTGTGGAGATTGATAGATTGATTGATTAGTAGGAAGGAGGAGGTGCCAGGTGAAGAAATGGGGGGCTAGAGACAAGAGCGGCGGCATGGGCATGCACAGGGATTCTAAGCAGGCTCTTGGGCGATTTGGATAGCGGGCTCTGGGAGTTGGGTTGTGCTCCATTTTCTCAATTCGATGGCGGTCAGATTGCTCCCGGAAGGATTACCTGCGCTGCTCAAAGTTTGGATTTGTATCGTCAGAGCAGGAAACTTTGTGTAGGATGGGAGAGTCGTCGGCATTCCGGAGCTGGAGCTGGGAAGTGCCAGCGTTTGAGCCCAGGAGTTCTTCCGCGGCGAATAGCACCTTGTGGAGTGACGAGGATGGAGACGATTTGCATGCCTTGACGGCGAAGGGTGGTCGCAGGCTCTCGCTGCCGGCTCATCTCAACAGCACTGATGAGAGGCAGCAGCAGCAGCAGCAGCAGCAGCAACAGCTTTCCAGCAGGCTCTTGAAACTGAGGGAAGAGCTCCTGGTACGCCCTTCCCCTCTTTTTTCTTCTGTTTGTCAAGTCGGTCTTCTGAGTGGTCGATTCGTGTTTCGTCAGGGGGCTCGGAGCGAGTTTCTAGAGATCAGACAAGAAGCTAATGATCTACAGGAGTACTCGAGTGTAAAGCTCGATCGAGTAACTCGCTATCTTGGTGTTCTCGCGGACAAAACGCGCAAGCTCGGTAACGAAGTTCTTGTTTCGTCTCTCACTTGGAGTTTAATCTGTGGTTAACTTGTAGATCGGACGACAGCGGAGTATGAACTTAGGCTCGCCATTTTGAGAAAAGAAAAGTGTTTACATTTCAACGAACTAGTGTCTAGCAAAGGTACGTCCAAACCGAGAAAGCAACAGGGTGACCACAATTTATTTTTTGTGGCTGCAGGAAGTACTAGAGTTTTTGTTCGTGCTCGTCCAAAGCTTAGTGATGAAACGAGTACGGCACTTTCGTTTCCTGACGAGTGCACCGTTATCATCAACCGAGCGGGTGAAAAGTCCTCCCGGCTCCAGCCCGTAGAGTTTCGTTTTGATCGAGTATACGAACCTCGTACTTCACAAGGTCTAATACGCTTTTTCTTTTTACCTTCTCTTGAATTGGCTTTTCCCCTTCCCATATTTTCCAGGAGAGTTCTTCCAAGATATCCAGCCTTTGGTACAGTCGGCGCTAGATGGCTATAATGTTTCAATATTTGCGTGTGGTTCTAGTGGCTCTGGCAAAACTTACACACTGGTAATGGAGCGTTGTAAACTTGCTCTGTGTTGATTACCTTTGCATTCTCGCAGGAGGGGCCGAGCCATGACAGAGGCATGTACTTCCGAGCCTTCGAGGAGCTTTTCGATCTGTCGAATGGAGAAGCTACCCCTTCGTCCAAGTTCACGTTCTATGTGACCATGTTTGAGCTCTGTAACGACCAGGTGACAATTTCTTTTTAATTTTCAGGTACTTAATTCTGAGAAATTTCAGGTTCAAGACTTGCTTGCAAACGTAGCAACTGTTGCGGAAGGTCCTGTTAATAAGATTCAGATGGAATCCTCTGTAGAGCTACTGCAGCTTGAAGCCGAGAATCCTTCAAGCTTTGCTAGAATCTTCAAGGCCGGGCTACAAAACCAGCAAATAAACGGCTTCAAGGCAAAAAACATGAGCTCTCCATGCCTGTGTGTGTCTCCTCTACTCTGTCTCGTGTTTCTTCTAACGTTTAAGTCTTGTGTCTTTTAAGGACTGTCACCATTCACGTAGGATACTCGAACAGTTCCACTGGTGAAAAGCAGTATAGCAAGCTGTCCCTTGTCGATGTACCTGGAACCGAGCAGCAAATGACTACTGAAGGAGTTAGCCCGTGCTTTTCATCGTGAGTACCCTCCCACAGTTTGTTGATCTGTGAGTTTGTTCTAATCATTCGTTCACTCAGACTAGTTGAAGTCATATCTGCTCTCGTCTCTAAAAGGGACCATGTACCATATGCAAATTCGAAGCTAGCGAGAATTTTATCGGACTCCCTAGGTAAGTACTTCTTGTCAAGTTGATAAGTAGTGAGTAGCGTGCATTTGTATGTAGGTGGGGACTCAAAGACGCTATTGATACTGAACATCAGTCCAAGCGATGTGAGTCTTGATGTGACGAAGGCATGGCTCAAGATCGCAAAATTCTGCAATGATTCGTCCCGAACTTTACAAAACAGGGTATGCCGTTCGTATGCAGCATAAATACTCATCTACCATGATGTGCGAACAGATTTACGAAGAGCAAAATCAAGAGCTCAGGATCGAAGTGGAAATGCTGAAAAACTCATTGAAAGCGTCTGAAGACCAATGCGCACTTTTATTCAAAGAGATGCAAAAGTCTTGGAAGGTAGCTCTATTCTTCTTTTTTTGTCATTGTTTCCTTCGCTAAAGAACTATATCTGGTTAGTCTCCAAGTACTGCTGGAGGTGACGATTCAATAGAGCGGAAGTTTGAGAAGGATCAAATAGTTCAGCTGAAAACTCAAGTAGCGCAATTTGCGAAGTATGACCGCGACCAAAAAGCCGAGCTGGCAAGTCGAGCATCGAAAATCTTGGCTCTTGAAGTAAGTTGAGATCTCCTTAAGACTCTTTGTTTGAGTTTGTTTTCTTTTGTCTGTGAACAGGACAAACTGCAAGAACTTACTCTGCAGTTATCAGAGATGAGAGCTAGAGAATCTCAAAAGATAGAAAAGGTCATTCGAACGACATCGGATTTAAACGGCACGTCGCCTGCGGCGAGGGAAGAAGAACTCGCGAAGCGAGACGATCTGATTGAGGTAGTCGTCTTGAATGTCCTTTCCTTTGTCAAGCTTGTTTCATTTATTTTCAGCGTTTGCACGAGGAAAACGAGAAGCTCTTTCAGCGGCTCACTGACAGAGGTATCTTTTCTCCAAAGGTACGCATAAATTTCATGTTTTCCTAGTTTTGATCTTCTTTTTTCCCCCTCAAGATTCGTCAACCGGATCCTCCAGCAATCGACAATCTCACCTTAGGTGACTCAGTCAAGTACGTACGGAATCTAAGAATGCTTGCATGTGTCTTTAAGCACTCTTTCTCAGGGATTCTGCCAAACGTTCACCTTACAACCAAGTTCCAAGCACTAACTTGAACAATAACACTAACACAAACAAGAGCACTCCAGAAATGACAAATGCTTTGCAAAAGACAAATTTTAAGTCCACTCCAGCCGGGGAATATTTAACCTCTGCTTTGTCGGACTTCGATCCTGATCACTACCAGGGCTTAGCTGCTATATCGGATGCCGCAAATAAACTGCTTATGCTGGTACGTTGTCCTTCCTCCTGAATACTTATATTCTTTATATCCGGCTTTCGATCTTTCCAGGTTCTAGCGGCTGTGATCAAAGCCGGTGCCACAAGGGAACATGAGATGCTGGAAGAGATTCGGGGAGCTGTATTCGCATTCATCCGCAAGCTAGAACCGAGAAAGGTCATGGATACAATGCTGGTTTCCCGCGTCCGAATATTGTACGTGCGTTCTCTTCTAGCGAGAGCAGCGGAGCTGCAAGAGATTAAGGTACGTAACAAAAAGAAACGAGCTAACTCAAGAACATTCCTTTTTAGGTGCCTTCCGTGGACAGATTCTTTGAAAAGGTCGGATCCAAGAGCAGTAGAACATCCAGCAATGGGAGCAGTCCGACTCGTTCTCCAGTTTCCAGCCATCTGCATTCCAGCTCAAGGAAAGACTTGATAGATGGTGAGAACATACCATCCTTCAAGATTAACCTGAAACGGGAGAAAGCATCCAAACTATCCTCAATCGTGCTAAAGCTCAGAGGCATCGACCAGGTAAGCTCATGAAAGACCACAAGTGAATCTTCTCATTGGTAGTTATGTTACTCAGGAAACTTGGAAGCAACATCTAACGGGAGCAAAGCTTCGCGAGATGAACGAAGAAGCGCGGAACTACGCAATCGGGAACAAGAAACTGGCAGCCTTGTTCGTTCACACGCCTGCTGGAGAGCTTCAGAGGGAAATACGTGGGTGGCTTGCAGAAAACTTTGAGTTTCTGTCATTAACGGGAACAGACAATGCGAGCGGTGCCCTTGGCCAACTGGAGCTCCTTTCCACAGCTATCATGGACGGTTGGATGGCCGGACTTGGTATTCCAACACGTTCTACAACCGATGCTCTGGGCCAGTTGTTCTCCGAGTATACCAAGCATGTATACATGTCTCAGCTACAACACTTGAAGGTAAAGTTGGAGATATGTTTTCGTCGATGAAGAAGTGTGTGTTTCTTTTTACTTGATCAGGATGTGGCAGCCACTCTGGCTACAGAAGAGGCAGAGGATCTTGCACAAGTGACCAAAGTCCGGTCGGCCCTTGAATCCATTGATCACAGGCGAAGAAAGGTAGAGTGGAGATATCATCTTATTATTCTGTAGTTTACTGTTGTCTTGTGCCCGACACAGATATTGCAACAAATGAGGAACGATCCCGCTCTCCTCACTAAAGAAGAAGGTGGATCTCCATTGCGTTGCCCTTCCTCCGCTAGCGAGGAAGCCCGTATTGCATCGCTTATCTCGCTCGAAGACATCTGTAATCAAGCCGAGGTATGTTTTGTTTGTTTTTCCTCATGGCCAACCTTTTGTTTGCCTATCAGGAGATACGTAAAGAAGCACCACTAAAAGCCACATTTACGTCCAAGAAGAAGTTCATGCTGTCAAGGCTCGACTCGCTAGTCAGCCAGACGTCTGCACTGTTGTCGATTGATCACGCCTGTGCTCACAAGTTCATCAAAGCAGCCCGCCGGGCAACCGAGGTATATCATTAGTACTTGTGTCACGTTTCCAATTCGTGAGCTGAGCACTTGTGCGTTCTAAAGGCAGCGGCGGCGGCAAGTGACGGAGCAACACGCAGGAGGACGGCTTCTTCCGACGACGGCAAGAGCGGCGAGCTGTCATCCTCATCAGGCGACTGGGGAAACGACGCCAGCATGAATCCCGCCAGCGAAGTCGTGCAATGGAGCGTCCTCCAGTTCAACAACGGGACAGACACACCATTCATCATCAAGTGTGGAGCAACGTCGCTGATGCAGCTGGTAATCAAGGCCCAGGCAAGCAACAAGAGCAGCGAGAGCAGCGAGGCGGCGGGGCGGGAGGTGGTGGCCATCGTGCCGAGCCCGTCCATCCTGTCGGGGCTGTCGCTGGAGGAGATAAAGCAGGCACTGCAGCCTCTACCGGAGGCGTTTAGGCAGCTTGCCATGGCGAGGACCGCCGACGGGACCCGGGCAAGGTACTCGAGGCTGTACAAAACGCTGGCGGTGCGCGTGCCGGCATTGAGAAGCAGTGCCGAGCACTTTGACACCGACTTTGCGGGTGGCGGTGGCATCAAGACGACGCCGCAGCACAGCAGGAGCTTGCAACAGCAGAGGCAGCAGAGGCAGCACATCCACGCCAGAAGGGCATCCGAGTCGGACAATTTCCTCAGCGACTACTGAAAAAGGGAAGCTAGTTTTGTCCCGGCTCCTGAAGATTTAGCCTGGTTTCCTTGCGACAGGAGGTTGAAGAGCGTTCACACCAGCGCGTGCATAAGAAGCCACCGGAGCAGTGGACACAAGCTTCCAGCCGCGTGGTTTTGAGCCTCCGGATTCAAGGGACAGTAAGCGGCAGAAGGCGTCCAAGAGCAGACTCTAGATGAACACCGAGTAGAGCCGGACACCAAACCACAAAGGACGTTTCTGTAACTCTCGCTGAAGTTTTTGTATGAGACATTGCACCTAAAACCTGAGGAGGAGGTATAAGTTGTTTTTACTCTGGGAAACTCACGCTTGCCAGATTATATGGTTGGGATTTGCGTGATTCATCCTGAGTGCCGCGGATCTGTGCCGGATACGTTAATGTTTCCATGGTGTGATTTGTTACGGAGAACTGTTGAGGTTTCGACTCAAAGACGCAAGCACGGCAGCAGAAGCTGCTCTTGCTGCTAGCAGCAGGATGGGGATTCTTCACAAATACTCTGACCTCCACAAAGTGGTTGTCCTACCTGCATGACACTTTCCAGTTGATGTGATCTTTTGAGAGGCCATTATGCTCCACCTGAGCCTCAAAGCCTTAGCTGCATTCTCCTTTATGCTTGTACCAAACATATCAAAAGTTTAAATGATAAGCAAGAAACTCCCCAGAATTTTTGTCGTTCCAAGAACATTGTCTCGTCCTTCTCAAGACCTCGCAGAAGTTATCGATCAATTCTCGAAAGGCGCAGGGAAGCTACTGTCCCTAATATGTACCCTAAACACACACGTCGGCACATGACGTGGCCAGAGCCACGTCGGCGCGCGCCCTATCCCACATGCAAAGGCGTAGAATCATGCCAGGGGCTTGAGTATATAAACAGAGGGCTGGGCAATTAGAATTCATACCTTTCTCGGCCTTTTGGCTAAGATCAAGTGTAGTATCTGTTCTTATCAGTTTAATAGCTGATATGGGGCCACGTGCCCCAACGCTATTAACCTAATTTTTTGTGGGAGGAGGGCCACCGGTAGCTTGCTACCCGGCCCTCCACGTGTCGCTTTGGCCTTACACTACCGCCTTAGCCTGGCACAACCCAACCCCCCAAATTCAAAATTTAAGCAGCAGTAGTCGCAGAAGCTTCGTTAAAAATAGCGAACATGCTTTTGTTAAAAAGATTTTCCTATCCTATTGACTGTAGAGCCAATCGTAGAATTCCTGAGACTGTAGTTGCCGCTGTGAGGCTGCAGATATCTCCTTTGCACGAGGAATTCTTCGTGCCTGATACGCCTCTAGAGCGCTCCTAGAAGAAGATATAAAAGGAGTCATAATGACAGAAAAGTTCTTGCCAACTTAACTGTAGATTGGAGCAACTTGAGACTTGCATTGCGAGCTCAAGTCCGTCCTCAAATGCCATGTTTGCGCCCTGGCCAAGTGCCGGTGTCACGGCGTGAACAGCATCTGTTTCAATTAAAAGAAGGTAACATGAATCCAGACTTCTTTTCTTCCAAGTTTAAGAAAACATACCCCCAAGCAGGACGGTGGAACCTTTAGACCATTTTTCAAGCACCGGCAGGTCCACAACTCTGCGTTCCAGAATGAGACCTGGTTCTGTAGCCTGAGTAACACAGGGAAGACAAAAGTTTTAGTAACATATTTCAGAAAGTTGGAAGTATCCCACCTCAACAATCTGAGTGGCGAGGCTCCATCCTTTATAATACTCCAGGAGTCTTTCTTTCATCTCCAGCGTGTTTGTAGATCTCCTTGCCGTGTCGCCGTTTGTAGCTTCATCTGTTACACTCAAGGCCCAGTAGAGTTTTCCGTGAACTCCGTTCACGATAAACACCGTGCGTCCATTAGCAGCCGAGGTTGTAGCTCCAGTACTGTTGAGCACCTTTAGATTACACGTCCAAAAAAAAAGAAAAAATTATAATTCTCGAAGAAAGATGATGGATACCTTGTTCTGGCAAAGACTAGAGTCGATTACAGCTCGCCACATTGTTCGTCCGTTGTCACGGGGAGCTATGGGACCAAACAGCGAAGAACGCACAGTGGATCGAATTCCATCTGCGCCAATGATCAGCGGAGCCTGAAGAGAAAAACAACTTCAGTGCTGCCTTGAAGATGCTTTTAGACCTTCACGCTGTAGTGCTCCTCTCCCTTGGTAAAATGCGCAACTGAGCCATCTTCTTCCTGTAAGATCATGCTGATCAAGAAAACTAACGGGAAGATTCAGACTCTACCTGGCTGACACCAACGCACTGATAGCCTGTGTGCTTGCAAGCGTCCGGAAGTTCTTCCGAGAGTATTCTCAAAGCATGCTTCCACATGATTGCTATCATTGGATGACCATACTTTTGCTCCATTTGAGAGCTCAATGACCATTCTCCGAGCTGAAAACTAGCATCCGGAGGAACAATGCTCGATTTAGAGTCTGCGATACCTTCACGTCTCATCTGTTTGTTCATGCTTGATAAAAGAAAGAAAGAAAGAATGAAAGCGAGAACAATGTCTGACCTTTGTTACCAGCTCGGGACTTCCTTCGAAGAGTGCCCGGCATCCATTGGGAAACAATGAAATAAGTGTGCCTTCTCCTCCAGATATGATAGAATTTTTCTCATAAACCTGTGAAAGATTTGAGGAAAAAAAGTTTTAAAAGCGAGGAGCAAACCTGGGCATCGATTCCGCGCTTCCTTAGCTGAATAGCTGCTGCTAGACCTCCCAGTCCACCACCGACAATCACCGCATTCTTCACTTTGGCATCCTCAAATTCCATATCTAGCAGCTTAAAAGATGGTGCAGCAACACAGGCTACGAGTGGGAACTGGAGCAAGGGCATGGCTGCACATAGCAAGAGAAAGATAAAAAGATTATCCTGGAATGAGATGAAACAAACGTAATGGAAATTATGCTAAAGCTAAGATGAATGCTTCTTACTATAGTCTAGCAATGAAGGAGCCCCCCTCTCGAGACAAGAAACCTCTCGTTTTCCAACGAAATGTGAGCTATATATGCATGCCCAAGCAGAGAAAAGTACTTAGAACTTACTTCCTTTGATCTAGCTCCTGCTGCTTTACTTTCCTTTTCTCTCTGATCTGATCGATAACAATGGTGGCTGGATCAGTTGCAACGGAGCTGCAGATCAAGGTCCCCCTAGAGAGAGTCTGGAAAGCAATCAAGGACAGTAACAACATGTTTCCAAAGGCCTTACCCGACGCGTTCACGAGCGTGCAAACCGTCGAAGGGGATGGTAAAGTTGGCTCCGTTCGTCTAGTCCACTTTGGGCCTGGTACAGTTGCTCTGATCCGATAGTTTTGAAATCGAAGTCTGTCCGCTAACAAGTTCTTCTTCCTCGTGTATGTTGCAGCCATACCTCACGAGTACGCCAAAGAGAAGCTCGAGTCGCTGGACGAGAGCAATCACTCGGTAGTTCTGTCTACGATCGAGGGCGGTCCAATCGGTAGCCTGTTCAGCAGCCAGACAGCCACCATCAGCTTGAAGCCCGTGGAGGACTCCGGAACCAAAGTCACCTGGAGCATCGCGTATGACAGCCTCGTGGAGGATCCTCCCCTGGACAGGATGAAAGGGAACGCCGAGAAAATCATGCGAGGCGTCGAGGCCTACCTGCTGTCCAACAAGGATTACACCGAGTAAGTCAGCCAGGAACAAAGAATAAAAGTGCTGCTAAAATGAAAAGAACTTTCAATGCCTTCATTCTGTGTGAAAAGAAACCACGATCAAGGTCTAAGTTCTTGCGCGCGCTCGCTAGATGTCTTTGCCATCTCTGTCATTGCAAGGATCCTCTATACGGTGATAGAGTGCGCTCCCGGCCGTCTAGGCTCACGCAAAAGCTCGGCAGGAGGAGTTGGAGGCGGATTGTACAGCCTTCCTTGACGCTGCGACGTCTGTGAATTTGTGGATACTGGAACATCGCTATAGTGTTTCTGTTGTAGAAGAGCTTTCCAACCAGAATCTTCGTTTCAAGGCTGGCTGATACAACTCCGTGTGAGCTCTTGTTCTATATATAAACTTTCTTAAACACCAACATAATATTTCATGGGTTAAAATAAATAAGCAACTGGAAACACCTCGAGCAAAAGGAACAAAAGGTCCCTTTATGTTTCTTTAACTACTAGGGCTGGACCGGACGTCCTGGATTGATGTTTCACTGGATACTCTTTTTATTGCTCATATGCATTGTACACGCTTTACCGGTGCCACTATCGTCTCGTTTGATGTTTTGGCACCTCCATATCTTACAATTCTCCCCAAAAAAACATTCTAACATGTTATAAGAACCATGACCCCGGCTCCTCGGGCTCTAAATCAGGAAGGATCACACGCGAGCGAGCTAGAACGCCTGTTCCAGATTGAAAGTTGTCCAAGCCTCCTGAGAAACATAATAGCATTCGTGAGTGAGCCGGGCAAATCTTCAAACCGAACCTGTAAGAGATCGAATACTTTCTCTGCGATGTACTTGTGCTCCGTCGAGGCATTCTTTTGCTGAAGCTTGTCCGGGTGGACATACAAGGTAGCCTTCTTGTACGCCTTCCTTACAGACGTCGGTTCTATAATGTCGATCAATGATATTGCTTGCCATCCACACTCGGGCCACAAAATCTGCAGCATGCCAAAACGCTACAGAGTTTTGCATTCGGACAACAAAGCGCTTACGTATTGGAGGGTTGAAAGAAGTGCCCTGAGGTTGCCTTGTTTGCCAGCGGCCCATCTTTTAATGACGTCGTCCAGAAGCTCTGCAACTCTCTGCAACAAACGTGAAATAAGCAACCAACAAGTGAATGCAAGACAACAGAAGTACCTGTTTCTCTTCTTGAACCCTCTCAAGCTCCAGATCTCTGTTGTTTTTCTCAGCCAATGCCTTGGCCTGCACTTGAAGAAAGAACATTGAAGAAAGTATCTTGTCAACACCATCCTTACCACTCTTTCTACAGCCCGCTGATGACGTTCCAATCTAGACTTCCTGCGTTCGGGATGTTCTCCGTCAATCACCTCAAACTCTGTCCCTACGCCGGGAATTAGTACCACGAATGAGGCGAGGACAACAAAACGAGTTACCACAAAGAGATGACAAGTCGTCCGATAATACACACTTTGGTTGTTCTTCGGCACTCAATGAGGAGCTTGATGTTTCCTGGTCCAGTCACAAATAAGAAACAAGATATACGAGACATACGAAACAAAAAGATGATACCTCCAGGCTCGACTTGCTGCTTCCCACATTTAAAGCGCCAGTTCCCAGTTTCTTCTCCTCACTTTCACCAGATGACTGTTCCACAGCCACCTGTTCATGGTCGCCACTATCTTTCGGTATTTTCTGAACTTCAGCTTTTTGCTCCGCTGCACATCCCCCTCTCTCCGGTTTGGGCTCGGGGTCCGGATCCGGACTAACAGCATCTTTGGCGTAGCAATGATCGGAGTCTTCATCTTCGTAAGACCTACCCGACGGAGATGTCTTGATCGAGTTTGAAACGGACGGGCTTGACTCAGATACCGATCCCTGAGAAACCACATACTCCTCAGCGACCAGCCCATCCAGGTCCTTGATAGAATACTCCATAAACGCATCGGTTTCCAAGAAGTCAGACATATCCTTCTCGCTGAGGAAGTCGACGTTCTTAGATGGCGCGGGTCTCGCGGGTGGTAGAACAGTCGGCTCTGTCGTCAACTGTACGTGATTGACTGTAACGAAATTTACCTGTTTCTCTTTTTTGCTGAATCCGTCATCATAAGTGAAGCTGTCGGCTGCTTTCCTCGGAAAGCACTTGATCGAAGGGTCCGTTGACAGCTCAACCTCATAATCGAAGTCTTGCTCGGCCGCGGAAGAATCACAGAAAGGACTGCTCGTTGCTTGCGCGCTTCCAAAACTCTTCTGACCATTCGAAGCTGACGTCTGTCCTGGAACATGGCTGGCCTCTCGCCGCGTTCTAGAAGATCTCCTGTGCGATGATGTCTTGCTGCTGCGGTGTTTTCGATTAGTTTTATACGTGTGCCTCGTCGCAGTGGAAGCCTTTCTGAGGTACTCCTGCTCGGAAGACTCGCTGCTACTGGAGCTGGCAACTTCCAAGTCAACTTCACGTCCGAAAGTTTTCATCTTGGGCACAGCATCCCCGGCAGCGGGCACTTTCGAAACATTCTTGTACACTTTCTCGTAGCTGGCCACACCGACCGGATCTTTCGCACCTTTGGAGGCCCTCGTGCTGTACGAGTGCACTGTTGAGTCGTCAAATTGCTCCGTGAAAGGAGAGGACGTGGCCGAGACACTGGTTACGGCAGGCTGCTTACGATTGGATTCCAACTCCACAAATGTCTGCTGAGGGGACTTATCAACGGACCCCAGCGAGCTTTTGTGTGGACTGTTAAAGTGTTTGGCATCTCCATACACCCTGCACAAAACCAAGAGCGAATCAGCCACAACATGCCGGAAAGCTAGATAGAAGCGAAAAAACAAATAACAAACACGAGATGCTCCACGTCCAATCATGCAGCATTCAACCAGAAAAAGTGAGTGACAAACACAAGCTTCCAACTTGGCCTACAACTAGAGCTAAACTAACAGCACGTACTCTGATTCATACTCGAAGATTGGGTTCCCGTGGGGCTCGCGGCACATCGAGTGGATGGACGAGACCGGGCTGGAGTCGGATTGAGAGGAAAGCTTGGTTTTAACCCCCGGCTTTCTCTTGGCTTCCGCGAATCCAGAGCACCGCAGCAAATCCTTCAAGAGTTTCGTCCTTGGACCTGTGAGAGGACCCCCAAACACGTCGTCGTAAACGATC
Organism: Selaginella moellendorffii; assembly: GCF_000143415.4. NCBI lineage: Eukaryota > Viridiplantae > Streptophyta > Lycopodiopsida > Selaginellales > Selaginellaceae > Selaginella > Selaginella moellendorffii. The sequence goes on along the minus strand of NW_003314403.1, from coordinate 186,140 downwards.
TCTTCCGCAGGAGGAGGAGAAGCAGCTGCTACAGGGATCTTGGGCAGCTCCTCGCTCGAGCCTTTAAACACCTCGCCAGTGTCGCGCTCCGGAACGGGCAGATCGAAGACTGGCAATTCCGTGGTGCGGGATTTCGTCTTGGAGGATTGCTGCTGGAAAGAGAAGGACGTGCTGCTGCTGCTGCTACTGCTTCGTTTGGATCCTCCCTGGAAGATGTCGTCATAGTCTGGAATGGCCGCATTCCTGCCAGTGGGAGCCGATGCGAGGTACTTTGGCGGCCCTCCAAAGACATCGCTGTATTCTATCCTGCCGCTACCTTTGATGCCGTGTTGATGCGAGGAAGAAGAACAAGGACGGCACGAATCGCAGCAAGAGGAAGAAGAGGAAGAGATATTCTTCTTCCCAATTCCTGGAGGTTTGATGCCGCCGCATCCACTGCTAACCCTATCCCCTGCCAAATCGCTGCTGTTCCTCCTGATTCCAGCTCCAGCCATGGCAGCTCCCGATCCAAAAGATGCTACTCGGGACGACGACGAGAAGGGACTTCGACAAGACGAGCCATCGGCGATATTACCACCCGCCGCCGCCGCTGCTGGCGATGGCGCAGGGCTGCGCTTGCCGCAACCTATCCCTAATCCTCCTTCTCCCGGGAATGCAGGCCAAGCAGCGCCGCCGGAAGCGTGCCGCCGCCTGGACGATCCGGACTGCGGAGGCAGCGGCGCCGCCTTGTCCGATCGCCTGATCGCCATAGCTGGAGCTTCCTCCATCGCCACCACACAACGAGCGCAAACAAAAATAATGGGCTCGAGACAGAGGTTTACACAGCCATTGGGAGAATGCCCAAATCTGAGCGGTAAATTTCTTACCGGGATGTCCGCCGTGGCGCCGTCTGGTTGGGCGGAGCTGCACACGTGGACAGATGCCCGCCGCGTGGCTACCACGCGGCCCTAATCGCATATACCGCGCATCTTGGGACCGATCACAAACGGATGAGAGAAAGTGATGTTTGGAATTTTTTTAGTTTCGCGCTGCGATCTCTTGTTTCTATGTAGCATGTACGGACGATTACGTAGACAGGACAATATGGGCCACCCCTGGCCCATCCAACCCAATAGAGCCATGTGTGTTTCACGCAAACGGTCGTGATTGGATGCTCCAAATTCACTCGTGTTCCTGACCGTCGATGGCCTGTTTTATCTCATCGCCCACCACCTTGGAAATGGTCTTGGATAGTTGGACTATATAGAAAAAGCTTTCCTGGAAATTTATATTTCCTTGGCCTTGCTTGGTTTGCACATCACATTCGGGCATTTTCTTGTGGTTTGCAATCGATACAAATGGGGAAAAGCGTGAAAAAATCACCACCTTTTGCTAGAGAGCCTGTGAGGGCCCCCATCACAACGAAACAAAGCAAAAATATACCTCTTCAAAGTCAAAAAAAAACTATGTACACGATCCCCCTAAGTATTGGTCGGCCAGCTTTTCTCCCTACCCAGATCGCAAGACCCCGAGTTCCATGCACGTACATTTTGGTGGTGGTGGTGGTGGTGGAAGTGGTCAATCAATATAGGCATTGGTGATTTTTGTTTCTTTGTTGCAGATTTCCTGGCCTGCCCAGGATCGATCGATCGATCTCGTCTATCTCTTCAAACCTCGGCCTTGTTTGATGGTGCTTGGACTGTTGCTATTGTTCCTTGTGTGACGGAGCGAGCTAATGTTTCTCCTCCAACACTGTTGTCATGTTTCATTTGGCCTGGGTGGGCTTCACAGCTTGGAGATAAAGATCCCACTGCTGTGGCTAAATGGCAACTATCTATTTTCTATAAGTCTAGCTTGAGTGGGCTTCTAGACAGAGATCGCCACAGACATTGCTTTCACTCACATCAGATAGGTAGATGCTGCGATTGGAATGGACACATTGAGAGGATACACAACAATCAAAAAAGTTAGCTGTCAATAACAACAATGTTGCTGGTGATGATCCTCCCCCTTTTTGGTAACACAATCAGACAATTCAATAGTGTCAGAGCACATGAAAGAAAAAAAATTGCCTGGCAAGAGAAAGTTCTTGCTTAAACATTAATAATAATAAAAAATAATAATTTATTTATTTAACTAATTATTACTCAACTCTTTACACTAAAATTATCACTCTTTCATTTGATTCACACAAAGGCTATAGGATAGGGAGACTGTTCTTTCTTTCCCACCTAAAATCCAACTAGTCAAACAACCAAGCCGTGTGCGCTCCACGCGTCCTGCCCTAATTGACTGCTTCCACTTCACTTTGCTGCTGATTAGATGGATAAATAGGGCACGCTTTCTTCGATCTTCTTCTCTTTTCTGGTTGCGGAGCTACTTTCCTTCTCTCGATCCGGCAGCTGAGATCTCTACGCACATTGCGAGCGCCGGATCGATCCATCGCCAGCCAGCAGCTATGTGTCCGCTGCGATTTATCCTCGTCTTCCTCTCCGCCACACTGGCAGGGTATTTCGCGTGGAAGAATTTGTGGGGCGCTAGCGCCGGCGACGACGAGGAGCAAATCGAAGAGGAAGACAGCGCCAAGCAACAGGAATCCTCGTCGCTGCTCGACAAGGTATGCAAATCTTCCCACTGTTACCGCAATGCGAAAAATCTCTCTTTTCTTCTTCTCAGGTTTGCTCCAAGACGAGTTTGTTCTTCTGGACGTTTGTAGACATGGCCAGCGGTCGCTACTTGTGGCAAAATCTAGTGGCCAAGCAAAGCAAAACCAGCTAATCTGATAGAGGTAGCGCTTCCATTTCTCACACAAAGTCATAGGCTATAGCTCATAGCGAAGAAAACTAAACAAGGAGCGTGATCCAGCGGTCGTGCATCCCACGCCCACATTCGTTGACAATTTCCTTCTAGCCAACATGTAAATCATCTTCTTCTTTTAGTAGAAAAGTTCGTCTTTTTTTTTTCCTCATTCATCCATTGTGGATTGACTCGCTCAATCTCGTGAGTCGTGAAGTAAAACTACTTAGATCCTCCGTAACACTTGTCTGTTCAGTGGTGCCTCCTATACCGAATAAAACAAAGGAGAGAAACAAAAGAGGATCAAGCTTGAAGAAAACTGCCAGGAGCTTCCTCCAAAGCTGAAAAGTATACCTCAGACTCTGGAACACTGCTACTATCATTCCCGCCATCGCCAAAACTTTGCCTTCCATCACCATCCTGCTGCTGCTGCTGCTGCTCACATTCCTGCTGGACGATCAAACGCTGGCCGTGCACATCCACCTCCGCCTGTGCTGCTACTTCTCTGCCTTCCCTCGCATCCTCCTGACCCAAACTTCCACCGTCTTCAAATGCCACACACCGGCCAGCGTTTGCCGGCGCAAACATGAACTCGGTCTGGCCCAAGTTCACCACCACCGTGATGTCACAGTCGGCTCCAACCACGGGAAACAAGTGTGGTGTCGTCGAAGGCATCGGGCCATCGGCACGAAACGTAAAGTCGGTCGTCATCTGCTGGCCACCATTGTGTGTGAAGTAGACGAGAGATCTGTCCAAGTCGTAGCCGCAGCCAACCGTGACCCCGACGTAGTTCCACCTCCTGCTCGTCGCAACACCGTCGTGAGGATCGTTGATGTAGACGCTGCCATTGGAGTGGTAGCCGAGAGAGACCAAGTCGAGGCCTGGGAGACGGAACGGAGGTGCTGGTCTCGCTGCCAGGCCGATACCAACACGTCCGCTGATAGAGCCCGAGCTCCTTCCGTTTTTTCCATTGCGAGAGAAGCTAAGGATTGTCATCTCGAAATAGTTGACGTTGGGAAGACAGTTTGGCGGATGAGCACTCGGAGACAGTGGAAGGAGACACTGGAGAGACTGACAACGTCGGAGACGAGCACATCCCGGATTCAACCGAATTTGCTGCAAAGGCTGGCCGGTGGTGCTCCTCAAACAACCCGAAACCGGTGGAATCGACTGAAAGATCGCTGTGCTTAAGCCGTTGAGCTCGTCTGGAATGCCCCTGTACACGAACTGCCAAGCCGACCACGAGAGCGCGTGCTGTCCGAGCTCCTCTTCCTCGTTGAAAGGCATGAACAAGTTGTAGGCACGCCACTGCTCGGCAAACATGAGACTGTGCGTGGCAGCTGCCTTGGAGCGCATGTCTCTGATCCGCTTGGCACCATAGCAAATGCAGCAAAGTGGTCCACAGATGAGCAGAGCGATGAAGGCCGAGAAACTACCAAGGATGATTGCCAGACGTATGTCTCGCTTCCTGTTCCTGTTGGACTGATCTTGGCCATCTTCTACACTCAGTTCCGCTTCCACTAGCCTGCTGTAATCGGAACAATCCAAACATCCTTCTCCTCCTTTTCCTCCTCTTGCTTTGACGACGATCGACTTCACAGACTCTAGCGACGCGCTGCTGCTACCACCCTGCTTTGCTGATGAAGTTGTGACGCATACGAGTACCAGGAAAATGACGCAAACACATCCTTCATTCATTCAGTGGCCGGCCTGGAGGGTGAGTGTGCCTGAGATTGACAATTCTCTCATCCCTTGCCAACGCGCGAGGGATGAAAAGAGCAATGCGCGACCAGTGGATGACTTGGCATTCCACGTGTCGTGAATCTTATGACATACACGCAGCACTGCATTCCTGAAAAACCATGAAAACAGTCAAGCAGCATTCCAAATAGAGATCTTTGGCTGGCTTACCAGATTTTCTCGGCTCCACAAACAAACAAAAGAAATACTCTGAACGATCCAACACCTCGCAAGTTGAAAAGAATAAAAAGAAAGTGAAAGACCAAAACGAACTAAACCTTCAAGCTTTTGCTGGAGAAGACGTCATGCAGGACAGCAGCCGACCTTCTTGGTTGCAGTCACGTCGTCTTTGCTCACGTTGATCGTCTGGCCCTTGCCGGGAACAGCCGATGGATCCTCACCAACATCCAGAGCTTTCTTACTCACGACGCGGTAGATCTGCGTGAGTATCTGCTTGAACGAGTTCTCCACATTGACGGACTCGAGTGCCGAGGTCTCCATGAAGTAGAGGCCTTCCTTCTCGGAGTAAGCCTGGCCATCTTCGGTGGAAACGCAGCGGAGGTGGCGGAGATCGGACTTGTTGCCAACGAGCATGACGACGATGTTGGAATCGGTGTGGTCCTTGAGCTCCTTGAGCCATCTCTCAACGTTCTCGAAAGTAACCAGCCGGGTAACGTCATAGACGAGCAACGCTCCCACAGCTCCTCGGTAGTAAGCACTGGTGATAGCTCGATACCTGTATGAAAGTCCGGAAAGGAAAAAAAAGAAGAAGAGAGAAATCGTGTGAGTTCTTTGCTGTTCTTCGTAGTTCCAAACTCGTGATACTAGAAGAAAAAAAAAACGATGTTGTCTAGCTCTACTACAAAGAAGAAAAAAAACTGGGAAGAAAGGAAGTGAAAGAAGAGGGAACGCACCTTTCTTGGCCTGCAGTGTCCCAGATTTGCGCCTTGATGAGCTTCCCATCCACATTGATGCTGCGCGTCGCAAACTCGACGCCAATCGTCGATTTGGACTCCAAGCTAAACTCGTTCCGGGTGAATCGTGACAGAAGATTGGATTTTCCCACACCGGAGTCCCCGATCAAAACTACCTTGAACAGATAATCGTAATCGTCCTCGGATCTGTACGCCATGGCAGCACAAATCCCTCCTTTGTGCTCGCTTTCTACCCTAAATCCCGACAGCAGCTCAAAGAAGCGAAGGCTTGCGCTCCCGTTACAAGAAATGGAAACGGCCGCGGTGCGTCGCCAAGAAGAGCCCTAGAAACCCCTGCATTTGCCGATCGTCAGTCGAGGCAACTCCTATTTGAAAATTTTCCTACTCTTCTCACCCAAGAACCCTAACAAAATCGGAACCGTTGGTGACACTCTCAACGGCTAGGATGGGTCCATGTGGCAAACGCACGCTAGGGCGCATGGCTTATTCTCTTGGTGTTTTTGGAGCAGCAGTAGCGTGCAAGGTGTGCGCGCGTGACTGATTTTGAGTGACTTGATTGATCCTTGGCAGGCACGCATTCCGATCACAGTGATCGCGAGATCCATGTCGTCGCAGTCTTCGCAAGCGAGCGATGGTAAGAATAAAATTTTCTTCCTTTGCTCAAAGCAAAGATTGGTTGATTTCCTTTGCCCAGAAATTATCAGTGATCTTTCCAAAAAGAAATGTGTTCCGTGCGATTCCAAAAACTTGAGGCCAATGTCAGAGGAATCTGCAAAGGAGCTGCTCCATCAGGTGCGTTCGTTTTTAAGACTTGGTCGAGGATCTTTTCTTCTTTCCTTTTCTTCTTTAGGCACCGGGATGGAAGATCGAGCAAGTTGATGGCAAGCTGGAGCTCCAGAGGAGCTGGAGAACAAAAAGTTTTATCAAAGGGATTGAATTCTTCAAGCTCGTGAGTGATGTCGCTGAAGCAGAAGGTAAGAAACTCTTTTTCTCTTTGATTTTGTTTTCCATCTCTGTTTTGTTTCAGGCCACCACCCGGATCTCCACCTTACTGGCTACAACAACGTGAGAATCAACATATCCACGCATTCTGCTGGTTAGTTTGATGCGAACTCCAATAGCTTTCTCAAATTCTGTGTGCTCTACCAGGTGGCTTGACAGAGAATGACTTCATTCTAGCAGCCAAGATCGGGGCTTTGGATGCGAGCGACTTGTTTAGAAAGCCAAAAGTATGAGAGAACGCGGTACGTTTTAGAATCTTCCAGTTTCCTAGAAGCTATCAGAGATAAACTCTTCATCGTGCTCAGCTCTAATCAGAGCACGGTACTTGTGCCACTTTTTCTTCTTGTTGGGTAATATCGCTTTCCCTCTTTGCCACTGCGTCATGGTATGCTCGTATCTCCAGATCATCCAGGCGAAGAAAATGTTTTACTCCGTGCATCGCCACTTTCCTTGTGCTTGGACCATACAAGCACAAGATGTCTGTCAATGGCTCCATGTCAATCCTGTCGCTAGCACATTCGTATACGTAACCGGCAACTTGGATGTGTGGGATACACAAAGACCATGGAAGGAGGATACTGTTCTTCCAGCTCTGAAAGAGCAGAGCAACTCAAAGCAAGGATCTACAGCTGATATCTCGGCTGAGAATGATCCCATCTCACGCGCAGTTATCTTCCGGGAGAATGCAATCATCCAGATACTGATTCAGCCTGTTCAAAAGCTTCTCTTTCGTGTGATCTTCGACATTCTCGAAGGCTTTGGAGAAGTGAGATTGTAAGAAACTTTCCATGCGCGTCGGGCAAGCTTGGGATGCCTTTGCAAAACTGGATCTTTATGTGACAGGAGATCTTTTCACAGTCCGGTTCGACGGAGGTGAAGGTCCCTTCTTTCATTGTTTTGCCCACCGGGTTTACAAAACTCCGATTTGACACTTATTTAGAGAGCCTCGACTCGGCTCTGAGAAGACTCATCCTCTGCAATAGAGAGACCCCCGCTGGGGCAGAAGGTGATGGTGTAACCCCCACCGGAACCACAGGTGAAGGTGCTGGTCGCGTCGTCGTAGGCGTAGCTATATGCCTGCGGGCACGCGTCTTTGAAAATCCGGGAGAAGTACGTCGGACTGCACGTCTCGGGCCTGTTGTGCGACCCCGTGCAGCAGAACTCCTCGCTGTGGAACACCTCGCAAGCGCTCTTGCAGCCGATGACCCAGTTATCCTTGCGCACCTGTATTGCTCGAGCTTAGAAACTAATCCCGGAAACTGATGCTTGTACCTGGAGCTCTTTAGGACAGCGGGCATTCACGTCGCTGTGACACCCGGCCGAGGCGCAGTTGTACTCGGGGTTGATTCGCAGCGGTAAGTTGTAGCCGTCGACCAGAGACACGTCGTAGTAGTCGAGGCCGGCGAAACCATTGAGCTGGAACTCGGCCAGGGTGGCGGGCGTGACACCACCCGAGTTGCCGCAGTTGAGTTTGTCGCCACAGTCGCCCGAGTCGCAGTGACCACGGCCGCTACCGTCGAAGTTGCAGCCCCTGCGTCCCCAGAACCGGCCCGCCCAGCCCGAGCCCGGGTAGAGGTCGTAAGATTGCCACGATTCCAAACGGGCACCCCCACCCCCGAGTTGCGGCTTGCCGGAGTTTGAAATCCAGCCGGGCCACACTGTGAAGGGGCAGGCGTTGTAGAGGCGGATTCGGACGCCGTGCACACCTGCATGGAACGAAGAACATCAATTGAGAAAATAATGCTCTTGCGAAGAACTGCCTAGAAATCCCTCGGATTAGGAATTGGAAGAACGACAATCATGTTTAAGCTGTGTTCATGCTAGAATGCAAGACTTTGAAATTCAGTGCAGCTAAGTACCTTCAAGTGTGAGGAGAACAATAGCCAAGATAGCCAGCGTGTTCACTCGAGAGAGCTCCATGCCTCTATCCAGTATAGGAATTCTCGCTCCGAGATTAATAGCAGGATAGGTGCCGCCCACTTTGACCACTATTTCAGTTTAAAATGCCACCGAGATGTCATTTGCGGGAATAATGATCAACAAAGGCTGCAAATTGCACCCAAGAGTCATCGAAACATGATCGAATTTGGATCAGAGCGGTAGGAGGATGTGGGGTATAGTCTTGAGTGTTTCTTGCGTTGACACGGCTTCTTTTCAGACTTCGTGAAAAATGGGAAGGTTTAGCATTTATATCTAACTAATATAGATGTTACATGTGGTATACATATAAGATGTAACATATAGTCATACAGAATATGAATATAATTAATTTTAATCTAAAGTAACTTGTAAATTGCCATTTAAGCTTCCTTTAAACAGTTTTCTTTTGGCATATTAATTATTTATTTATATTAATATTTAATTATATATTATCATTTATAGACTTATATATTATTCTCATCAGAAATTATTCTAAAACCTCATAAAATATACTTATTCCTAAATTTCATATAAATTATTTAGTTTTTTATTTATAAGTTTTAATAATATCTTAGTATAGCCCAAAAGTGACTCCAATATTTATGAAAAAAGTCTAGTTGTCCACAAAAGAAGGTTGATGAAATTCCTAAGGCACAAACCACTATTTTTGCTAATTGTAATAATAAGTGATTTGTGGAGGTAATTGATAAAGAGAACACATAATAAAGCTATAATAATAGTGTCAATTTAGAGCTAAACAACCTTTCCATCATGCTTATGATTTATAAACTTATTGAAGTTATGCAACACCTTTCTAATGGATTTAATTCCTCAATATTAAATCCATACATTATAGTTTAAAATCACTAACCTTTAAAAGTAGTTGATCTGTAAGAAGTCAGGAGCAAAGAAGTTAAATAAAAAGTTGCTTATAGCAAAAGATCACATTGCAACTCTCATAAATACCATTAATTAAATAACCATTATTGATATGTAGAAAAATAAAAAGTTAACACATATGGCTCTTAATCAAATTTTTTCCATAGAAGCTTTCTACTATAATAATATACCCTGTCAAGGTGATAGAAATTACTAAACTAAAAGCACCTAAAAAATGTCTACTCTAGCCTCATGCATTAATAGATGTATAGATCACAATAGTCTAAATAACATATACCTTCTTTAGTTAGAAGTCTTGGATGAAACTAACTTTTTCACTTATGGTTGTGATTATTTTTTGCGTTTATCACGTGTCATGAAGATATTGAAGATGAATAACTTCTAAAAATGCATGGTGTGCAATTATAAATTCCACAATGACATGTATATGCTCTTTGGGTTGGCAATAGTAATTGTCAAAAAGAAATTGAAAAAGACCACTTGCCTCTTGATGCCACATAAAGATGGTTAAATTTAGATTTTCAAAAAGCTAGAGGACTATTTAGTATTTGAATGGGACAAAATGAAATATCTCTACCGAATGACTTTTCGCTTGTATAAGTAATTATTTAGTCATCTATTTCATAGATGGCTATATAATTTATTTTATGAATTTTTTCTTATATATGTGACAAAGTAAACAATTGGACATTAAAGGATTTGACAAATGCTTTTAAGTATATTTAAATTTTATTATTGAGTGTGTTGTTACTTAAAAATATAACTGCATACTAAATATGATCATGTGTTAACAAGAAGAAATAAAGATTACAAAAAGATATGCAGTATGTATTTAGTTTAAATTTATAATTAAACTAGAAATCAGTTTATGTTTACTTTTTTTTCTTTATAATATTAGCAATGGCAAAAACTTGAGCAATTGGACAAAATTATAAATTACCATTGTAAAGGAAATTTTAATGTTGTTTTTATTGCAACTTTTTCAAATGAAAAGATAAAGATAATAGTTGAAGCTATTAAGGTAGAGGTTAATGTTATTGAGGTAGTGGTTGATGCAATGGAAGTAAAGGTTATGATTTGAAATGATATTAGGGTTATAATAATTATATCAAACTTGATTGGTATTGACCCTTATATGAATTTTTAAGCCTCCTCCATTGAATTGAACTTTGGGTTAGAATACTTATTAATTTATAATAACAAATGCTAGATAAGTTAGAGATTAAAAGAAAGATATATTCTAGCTTTTATAAGTAAATCTTTAGAACACATCTTTTCATTACTACATAATATTTGTAATCTGTATTGTTTGTAATATTGTTGTTTATAAGCTTATGATAAATTAACAATCCTTGAACAATACTTTAGGCAAGTTTCAAGATTGCTAGTAGCATTTTAACACTTTATTAAATCACTTGCTAGTGAAATAACATTTAATTAGTCCTACAACCATCAATAAATTACTAAAATCAATCTTGTAAATAGTTTTATTATTTTAATTTAAGGGCTTTATGGACTTGAAAAGTCTTTTGACTTGATATAAAGCCTATTAGAAAGCTCTCCCGACAAGCATCCTTCCCATCATTTTCTATCAAATAGCATTTGGCATGTCGGGAAGAAAGTTTGAAAAAACATTTCATTGGGAATATTTTTATTTCTTATTAGGAATTTTTTTCTATTGTCAAAAGAATTTCTGCTGATGGGAAGAAAATGAAATTTTAGATCCATCAGAAGGTCTTAAAGGTGCTTCCAAAAGGATCCATCAGGAGAAAAATCATGAAGAAAAGTTTTTAATAAACACTGTTAGGGTTTATTCTCTTAACAAAAGAATTTACATTCTATTGGCAGAAAAAAAAATTTTGTCATTAGAAAATATTAGAATATTTTCCTGACATATTTTCTCATTCTAGCATATTGTTTAGGACTTTTTGACATAGCCAATTTGGCCTGCTACATCATGACCATGTAATCAAAATAAATATCTTAAGAACTCTCTTGTTGGGAAGAACCCATTAGGATTCTCTTGTTGGGAAGTCCCAATAGAAATATATAATGAAACAAGTGTTGAAGGATTGCAAACCCAAACCTGTGTGGCAATCTTATTATTCTATAATGATGAATGTTTACATCAGTAGGATCTCAACCATTAAATTAAGAATATGCTAGAACATATTTTTTCTAATCCAAATGGTTGGAAATGCCATTCACATATGTGAGATGCAAGCCAAGAGGGAATATATATGGGAGATTCTACCACTTTTTTCCCTATTCAAGCCTATGAGGGTACAAAAGAATTTTGAGAATAAAATGGCCAATTTAGCTTAAACCTTCTCTCTCTACCTCAGATTTCGTGCTGTTGACGTCTTTAGGATCCTGCCAGCTGCATTCCACTAAATTTATGAGGAGAAAACTTTGGTTGTGAACTCATAAAGGTAAGTATTGCTTCTAGAATGAAGGGATGCAAGTTTGTTTGTCGTCAAAAGCAAAGACAATACTGAAAAGGCCCCAAATCCTCCATTGGGAATGTACGTGTGAGAGGTTGAACTCATGCTTAAAATATTTTTGGTTTTGCATATCCTTGACTTGCACAAGAATTATTAGTTGATGTTTGAAGAATGTATGGTCTTCTCGTGTGGTGGGGGTGACCGTCATCAAAGGGTGAGTTCTATTAGTTTTGATGGTTGAAGAGAAAACCTAGTGTTTGCTTCTCCAAGGCGCTGGAATTCGTCCAGGAACATGCCGATTTCTTGGGAGGCGAAAGGTCGCTGTATGGGCTCTTCCTCTTCTTATCTACAGGTAAGCCAAGCTTTAACTCACAAGAACTTTGACAAGTGCTTTGCTTTGCAAGGTTATGCCTGTGCTCAAGCCACAAATCGCGTGGAGGTGGAGCCGTTCATAGTACCGGCAGTAGACTTGATAGGATTTGGTGACGAAGATTGGGTGCTCGAAGTTGCCAGGCTCTTGCAAGGCTACGAGTTTGTAGACCATTACGACTACAGCCAAGAGACAAGGAGCTTCCCCTTTGTGGGGAATGGGTAATGTGGAGGAGGAAAGCTCAGTTCCAGCAGAAGGGTCGTTTGCTTACAACTTTACTGATAAGGATGGAGTGGCAAAGGTTGCACGCTTTCATCTGGTTGGAGATGGTCTTGAGCGGCCTCCCAAAGAAGATGGTGTGGAAGACGAGTTTGCTCTGGTTATAGGATGCAAATTGAGAAACGCTAGAAAGGCATTGCAAGTCGATCTTTGAGCAACACACTGCTTTTGGCGCCTTGGACCACGTAGAAACTTTAATCGGACGCAAATGTAATGCGGGCAATGTAAAGATACGTATCCAGCGAGGAGACCTTCTAGAGCATGTCAGGAGTTTTCAGTGCCAACCCCCACATTTATGTGGATTCACAAAAACACTGTCAGTCTCGATCAGTCTTGACGGATTCTCGCTCCCGAGGAGAAGATCATGTCAACTGTGATAGGAGAAAAAGTATTGAAGGGCTGCTGAGGACCATGTCAAATATGTCTACTTCCTAAACGCGGGCTTGAGTGAAATCCCGCCGTTGCTTGGACATATCGGACGGCGGCCATGAAGCGCGGGAATGCTTGCACACGTGGCGCGATTGGGGGCCGTTGAAGTGGGGAGCCTTTTTTCTTTCTTACGCTGGAGAAAGGGTGACGATGGCGGGGCGTGAGGTTTATTTAGGGTTCTTGCGCGACTTGTGTGACGCTTGTCCCACCTGGCGTCCTTTCTCGCGTCGAACGATAGGCACTTCCGAGAATGCGGCCATTTTGACCGATTCCAGGCGATGCTTGCTACAGCCGGCGGTGCTGCCGCGTTTTGTTTTCTTCGATTGGGCTCGGCAGCGGCAGCGCATGACTCCGCATCCCGGAAAATGGATCGATCGGCAAGGTTTCGAATTGGAGCTGTGGCTTTACTTCTTTGGATGGCGCTGGGATTTGTCCAGTCCGTGACGGATTCGTCCGAGGGTAAGTGCTCGAAATTTCAATCGATTTTCTCATTTTATCTTTTCCTTGGTTTTCTTGGTTGGGTGTGGCAGTCGCGGCGTTGAGGGCATTTCAGGACAGAATTGTGGACAATAACGCAAGGCTCGAGAATTGGTGGGGTAACGATCCTTGCGGGAATGGCACAAACTGGGAAGGCGTGTTTTGCGAGCGCGATTCGAGAAATATCTTTCACGTTGTGGAGTTGTAAGTCTAAAGTCGTGCTCCATCATTGTAAAACTGACCAGAAATTTTCTTTTTCTTAGGCGGCTCTTGAATCATCAACTGTCTGGCACTTTAGCTCCAGAACTTGGAAATCTTCGACGGCTCAGGATCTTGTAAGTGTTTTTTTTCTCTATTTTCTCTTAAGCTTATGCGAAGTCACGTTTTCGTTTTCTGTTGCGAAGGGATGTTATGTGGAACGATTTCACTGGGAGCATCCCGCCCACTTTTGGCATGTTGGAGAACCTTGACCTCCTGTAAGGGTGCTGTTTTTTTTTTTTTTTTTTTCCGATTAGCTATTATATGTGAATTTGCAGCTTGCTAAACGGTAACAAGCTTACTGGCGAGCTGCCATGGGAGCTTGGAAATCTTACAAGGATGAACAGGATACAAATCGATCAAAACAATATCACTGGTCCAATTCCTCCTACATTTGGAAATCTGACCAGCGCTAAGCACTTGTGAGTCTTAATGCGTGTTTCTATTGAACTGTTGATAACGCGGTGACAGCCACATGAACAACAACTCCCTAACCGGAAGTATTCCACCGGATATTGGGAGGCTTCCAAATATTGTCCACATGTGAGTGTTTTCTGTTTCTTATCCTCGATGTGTTCTTTTGATGTTTTTGTGATTGGCAGTTTGCTTGATAATAACAAGCTTGAGGGAAGGCTACCGGTAGAGCTTTCGAACCTTAGAAACACGCTGCTTATTCTGTAAGAATACAATATATTAACTCTTGTAAACTTGAGCTCATGATGTTGCAGGCAGCTGGACAATAATCGCTTCGCTGACGATGCCGTGATCCCGGCGGAGTATGGAACTCTTCAAAATCTATTTAAGATGTGAGTTAGCGTGCGTTATATCGTCTGGCCGCAGGTCATAACACCTGTGTGACCTACAGAAGCTTGAGAAACTGTAACATACAAGGACAGGTTCCAGATCTTAGCAGGATTTCACAGCTTGGATACTTGTAAGTTTGTTAGCTGTGGTTTTTATTTGTGACTGATTTTAAAACAGGGACTTGAGCAACAACAACTTGACAGGAGAGATACCAAACACGGGGATATCGTCAAACATTACGTCGATGTTAGTAAGACATTTATTTTCCTGGTGCGATTAAAGTTTTGTTCTTTCAGAGATCTGTCCAACAACTCCTTATCCGGAAACATTCCGTCCAGCTTTAACAATCTACCGAACCTTCAAGCACTGTAAGCTGTACTTTTGAGAATGCTTTATCTTCTAAACTTTCGTCCTACAGTATCCTCCACGACAACCACCTTAATGGATCTGTTGATGGAGCTTTAATTGCCGGATTAAGAAACTCGTCACTAAGGCTTCTTTTGTAAGGAAAGGCCTCAAGATTTTTTAGTCTTAAAATGTCTGCCCTGCAGGGACTTCCAGAGCAACTCGTTTTCCAACGTCGATCCAAGCTTGGTAGCAAACATTTCAGCTTCGTCTGGAATGTATAGTGCCTGGTAAGTCATCTATAACATAGGAACATGTTCATTGTTCATTGCTGTTAATTACTTACAGGCTGGGTGGAAATCCTGTGTGTCAAAATACGTCACGGAGTCTTTCGCCCGTCTGCCAGTCCGGTACTCTTGTTTCACAAACTGCTCAAGACAATGGATTTGGAAACAATCGAAGTGAAAGTTGCACTGGTTTGTGTGATCCGAATAGTGAACTGATCCCAGCGCTTGCCGTTCGTGGCCAGTGCGTTTGTGCTTCACCGGCCGTGGTTGCGTACAGATTGAAAAGTCCAGGTTTTACATTTTTCGATCGCTACATCAATCGCTTCGAAGGTTATATATCTAGCGGGCTCAATCTCACCCGAGACCAGGTATTTCTCAAAGGATTTAGGTGGGAAAAGGGACCCAGGCTGGCAATGAACATCAGTTTCTACCCGCCGGTACAAAACAGAACAAATAACGTGTCCGAGTTGAGGAGGCTGTATCATGCATTCGGTGGATGGTTAATCCCTGACGACGACGTCTTTGGGCCGTACGAGTTCCTCGGTTTCACTCCTCCATTTGGAATTGGTAAGCCTGTCGGCTGATGCGTTGTTTGCTAACGATCGCTGGTTATGTGCCTAGATCTATACGACATCATCCCACGGCCAGAGAAGAAAAAGCTCACTGCGGGTGCTATAGCAGGGATACTGATTGCTGTCGTCGCAGTAACTGCAGCAGTCGTAGGAACAGTGGTGTTTTTCCTAGCACGAAGGAGGAGCAAACGCATGGGAAAGTCAAGCAGAAAACGAATTATCAGTAAGTCTTACTATTTCTTATTTTGACACTCATTTGAAATCTCTGATTTATTCAAAACTTGCAGCGGACAAGCGCGAGCTTAACGAAATGCTGAAGGTGGCAGGAGTGAAGTCGTTCTCGTACGGCGAAATGCTAGCGGCGACAGCATCATTCGATGATGCAAGGCTGGTTGGCCAAGGTGGTTATGGAAAGGTTTATAGAGGCGTTCTATCCGATGGTCACGTTGTTGCGGTGAAACGAGCTGAGGAAGGATCCTTACAAGGGACTCACGAGTTTTACACAGAGATAGAACTCTTGTCAAGGGTGCATCACAGGAATTTGTTGTCCTTGGTTGGCTACTGTGACGACGAAGGCGAGCAGGTCTGTTGTTTGATTTTTGATGATCAAGAAACACTGACTATCTTGCTTTCATTCTCCATAGATGCTTGTTTACGAGTTCATGGAAGGAGGGACTTTACGAGAGAGGCTATCACGTACGTTTATACAGCTTTTGTACTGCCCCATAATTGTTTACGAGCTTGTGTTTTTGTTTCAGCAACTATCAAGCTTCCTTTAGACTTCGCAACCCGGTTACGAATTGCTTTGGGATCAGCACGGGGAATTCTGTATCTCCATACTGAAGCCAATCCTCCCATCTTCCATCGGGACATAAAAGCGAGCAACATTTTGCTGGATGGCAAGAACATCCCCAAAGTTGCCGACTTTGGTTTATCACGGCTTGCTCCTTCGCCTGATTTGGATGGCGTGACACCTGGTCACGTCTCCACTGTAGTCAAGGGAACTCCGGTACGAGTTATCGCATTCTCCTCGCAGTTTTTGACATGTCTGTGATGCACAGGGGTATCTGGATCCAGAGTACTTCTTGACGCGGAAGCTCACAGATAAAAGCGATGTGTATAGCTTTGGTGTGGTGTTGATGGAACTCGTGACTGGAATGCATCCGATTTCGCAAGGCAAGAATCTCGTGAGAGAGGTAAGCTTTTCCGTGTTTTCTTTCACGAGCAACGCTGACGGACATGATGCTCTAGGTGACTGCCACATATCAAGCAGGGATGGTGCTTTCGATAGTAGACCAAAGAATGGGAAGCTACCCGTCCGAGGGGCTGGAGCCAATGTTAAGACTGGCTCTCAACTGTGTCAAGGAGAATCCAAACGACCGGCCATCCATGGGAGAAGTTGTGCGAGATCTAGACGACTTGTGGCGATCGATGCCGTGGTCCGACGCCTTCTCCACCTTCGACGATCACCACCAGAGCAAATCCAGGAGCGACGAGAGCGCGCGACCCAGGGACCTGTACAATGAGTTGTATGTGTCCTCCAACGCGGTGGAGGAAAGTGGCTTGTTTAGTGGAACCATCCACGCGGTGGCTCCAAGGTAAAAGTACTCACTCGTGTAGAGTTTGTAAGACTGTTTGCCAACGGCTATACACAGTAAAAAAGAAAAGAAAAAAAGCATAGGACAAAGTTTCATGATCTTCAGAAAAAAGAGAAATTCGTGCGTATCTTGTTGTCATGCTAAGAAATGACAAAAGGTGGTGGAGACTGAGGTCAGTAGTGGTGGTGCCTGTCTTGCTCTTATTGGCTGGGCTTGGATGCAGTGGCAGTTGCCCAAAGATTTTCAATGATGGTATTACATTGGTTTTTCATTTTACCTTCTTTTTTATAAGTCAATTTTGTCTTGGGTGGAGAGCCTAGATGACCTTTGAGTCGCCCTGCCACATTCTGCGTTCCACCAACAAGTTCAACACGATCCGCTTTGCCACTTCGTTCCGGATACCGGATCATCAGAAAGAACGATGCAGAACGAGAGCGGTGCTGTTGAAGTGCGGGTGTCTCCTGAACCCATCCGAGAGAGAGATGAGCAGCAAGGGGAAGAGCAGCAGCAGCAGCAGCAGCAACAGCAGCAACATTGGTCGAAATGGTTCTTATTCCAAGACCCTCGAAGATTGATCCATGCCGCCAAGGTTGGACTGGCGCTGAGCTTGAGCTCGCTCTTCATGCTGGTGGAAGAGCCACCCAGACTCCTGGGCGAGAATGCGATCTGGGCGATCAAGACCGTGGTGGTAGTGTTCGAGTTTACTGTGGGTATCATGACCGTGGTGGTAGTGTTCGAGTTTACTGTGGGTATGTGGAAAAGCGGGTCTTTGTTTTTCTTCCCGAGCCAGGCAGCTTAAATCTTGTTTGCCAGGTGCTACGCTAAGCAAGGGGCTTAACAGAGGCCTGGGAACACTTGCAGCGGCATTTCTGGGACTGGGCATCGCCCACTTGGCCGATTTCTGTGGCCACATTGGAGAAGCATCTATCATCATCACATCGGTGTTCTTGGCAGGTATAAATCCCTCTTTTCTTTCTTTCTGCTACAAGAGACGAGTCGACAGGTGCCGTGGCAACTTTCCTGCGCTTCATCCCGAAGCTCAAGGCCAAATATGACTACGGTCTGCTCATCTTCATGCTCACTTTCAGTCTTATCAGCGTCTCCAGCTACCAAACGTCCGAAACCTCGTTCAAAACAGCCTCCACTCGGATGTTTACGATCCTGGTGGGCTGTGGCATCAGCCTGGTTATATGCATGTTTCTTTTCCCAGTCTGGGCTGGAGAGGATCTCCACGCTCTCTCCTCTCGCAACTTCGAAACTCTCGCTGATTGTCTACAAGGTATAAATCTAAGAAGCATTTGTTTATACTTTTGTCACCGTCAATGCCTTGTCTCTTTCAATGTCAGGCTCGGTCGAGGAGTATCTCAAGATTCCAGAGACTACAATGCAAGCCGTGATGGAAAAGGAGATCCAAAACCGGGCTGACAACGACGACATCTACGTAAAATACCGAGCTCTGCTGTCGTCCAGCCAGACGGAAGAGTCTCTGGTGCGTATGAGATAAGAAAATCTAAACAGTGCCGATCAATCAACACATGCTGATCAATGTTCTCTTTTGTCATCTTTGATCGTGCCAGGCCAACTTTGCAGGATGGGAGCCACCTCACGGAAAGTTTCTCAAGTGTGGCTATCCCTGGCCGCACTATGTTAAAGTTGGCGCGGCCCTTCGGCACTGCGCGTATGCTTCCATGGCACTACACGGCTGCGTACGAGCAGAAGTCCAGGTACGTGAATAGCACTGATAAAGATATTAGTTCAACACACATTCGAATGCTCAGGCACCATATGAGTTGCGACAAGTGTTTGGCACCGAAATCCTGAAAGTGACCAAGAGCGCGACAGAGCTACTGCGGCAAGTGAGCGTCAACATCCGGAACATGGAGCACTGCCAGGAGAATGTGGACGCGCTGCTCGTACAAATGACAGCCTCGACGGAATCTCTGCAGGAATTCATCGACGCCCACTCGCACCTCTTCATACACCCGACCATGGCCACCGCCATGATCGCTACCCGCAAGCCCAGCAACACTCCGCCAACTTTCGAGTACAGCACCGACCCCGAAAGTCCGTTCTCTAACAGCAGCGCCATCGATCCGGCACCACGAACCATCCATCGCCTGGCAACAATGGGAAGCTACACGTCGCTGAGCATGCAGTCCATCCGGAGCGCGAGCAACTTCTCGGTGGCGACTTTCACGTCGCTACTGATCGAGACGGTGGCGAGGCTGGAAAACCTGGTGGAGGCGGCCGAGTGCCTGGCGGAGCTGGCCAGATTCAAGGAGGTGACAAGCGCAAGCCAGCAAAAGATTCATCGCCGGGAGAGCTTTCTCAGCTCCGTGGCCGACGAGGACATTGTACGCAGGTCGAGCGCACCAAACACCAGCACGGAGTAGAAACCATATGATATAGTTAGTATTATCAATAAAGAAATCGAATCAGTCGCCAACAAAGAACAAGATAGAAACGCTCGAAAGTTCATGTGCTGGCGGTCATGCTTAGCTGCAGAGATCAAGTTGGCGTTATGCTTAGCATCCATTGTTGCAGAAAAACCACTGATAGATATTGTTTTCTCTTCTGTCCCTTCTTCATTCATCGCACAATCAAACTTTCTCTCATCTTATTGATGGCAGCACTTGTCCTTTTTCTCGATTTTCTTTCGCTGCCTCGTGTCGGCCTTGGCGTCCGTCTTGTGCCCGCAGAACGGAACCGTGATCTCGTCCGGAAACAGAGTGGCAGACTCGAAATCGTCCGAGAACAGCACGGCCACAAACTTTGCTCCAAACCTCTTTCCAAACTCTTTTGCAAAGTCGCGGTAGACTGTCACCACCATCTCCTTGGTCACGTCGATAAAGACGTAGGCTTTGAGCTGTTTTTTCTTGCGCATGCTGTGGTACCTCTCGCCCTCCATAACTTTAGCATTCAGATCCCTCTTCCGCAACACCTCGGTCTCCAGTTCGATCAGCCAGCCTATGTCTTGAACGTAGAACTCGTGCAAGCCACGCCCTTCAAGCCGAGGACCGAGATCAATGTTTGGCCAAAGGGGCTGTGTCAATACCGCGCACAATGCACTGCACACAAGGTCTACGACATTTGTCATAAAAACGAAGAAAAGTAAAGATTACCGGTGTATCCCCACTTGTATCTTTTCCAATGCATCTCCAGAGCAGTTTCGAAGCACCGCCGGATTGATTTGCTTCAACAGCCTCCGCATAAATTTTTTGATTCCCATGTGGTCGATCCGTCTCGCCGACCAGCCACGCTTGTATAGGTGCTTCTTGTAGAAGTAATCGTGTGCTAGGGATATCATACTGTAGTATCCGTCGTCGCTTTTTATCGCTTGTCCCCTGAGGACCATATTGTACATTGGCCCCCGTTCCTCGTTCCGGACAATAGAATCGGGAACCTGACAATAACTAAGTTTTGTCATTGACACACAAACAAACATATGTCTAACGTTACCTTGTCAAAATTGAGGAGCTTCATAGCAACAGCGTGATAAGGAGCTTCGTGAACGAGGTGGTGGAATCTACAAAAGAGCTCAGCTTCCAAAAAAAAGCAAAAAAAAAAAGAGAGGAGAGGAGAGGAGAGCTGCGCTTACATGCATATGCTCCGCAGCTCAGACAAGCCAGATAGAAACTCAGGCTTGGAGAACTTGGACCACAACTGGTCTTCTACTGCATATGGATGCCTCGTTCCAGCACCCCTGGACTCGAGCAACTCGAGGACATGTGCAAGGACTCCCGGTTGCTTGTCTGTCATTCGAAAAACATAATCCCGGAGTCCGTCACTCAACTGCGGGAGGCCATTATGTGCAAGCCAGCCTGTCCAAACTTCTATGGCTTCCAAATCACTGAGCTGTATAGCGACTCCATGGGAGCCTGCAGGTCTGGCTGGAGATATGCCTGTTAGATTAACTTTTCGAAAAAGATAAGAAATTTTTACCTTAAAAGTACTCGGTTCTCGTCATTCCATTTTCCAGGAGCCGACTTTGCCATGAAAACTGTCTCTGCTCCGAATCCCGACGAGATGATAATTTTGAGGTTGGGAATCCATGTTGTATCTCGTTCCTTATTGCGATATTCCTCTTGCGTCGACCTTATAACGTTCCAAAGCGGCATTTCGTCGGCATAAGAGCCGTCGGCTTCGTCGACGATGAGCAGCCTTTTCGGGCCGCCAGGCTCGAAAAGATCGTTGAAGGCCCCCTCTAGGAACTAAAGCACGTTAGTGGTCGTAGCTGACGAAAAAATCACTGACATACTTGAGTACTTGGCCACGAACTGCTCGTCGAAGTTTAAATGGATTGAAGCCAAGCTGATGAAGTAGACGTGTTTCCAACGCGGTGAACGTCTTGCCGCCGCGTCCGCGAGCTGAAGCAGAGAAGTTTTCCCACTCTGTGGAGGTGCTCGCATCTGGACAGTCCCTACTGTGTCAACAAGCCGTAGTAGCTTGTTCACAGTATGTGTTCTAGGCGAATAAAAGCTCCGTTGCAACCGTTCACCTAAGCCTTCGGTAGTTGATCCATAGTCGTGAACTGCAAGCACGAAGAGGTTTTCTCTATGCACAAGTTGCTGAAACAAATCTCACCGTCCGGCAACTGAATTCTTCGTTTCGGAGGCGCTGTCAGGACACAGCATCACGGTTACACGCCTGATCACATAAAAAATCACGAGGCTTGCCTGTACTGAAGTGAACTTCGTCAGAGTTGGTTGCCTCCATCCCTGTTAGGGTTGTGGCGGGAAAGAAAAATAAAAACGTAAAAACGAAAAAAAAAAGGAGAAGAAAACGAGTCTCTGATGCAATCAACGAATACATTTCTATTTGTTTTACCTTTAGACAAATGTGCGTTTCTTTACGCATGAATATTTTTATGTAGTCAGAACGAATGGTTGGACATCCTGTTCTTCCCGCACTCCCATCACAGATCTGCAAATAAAATGTTGAGTGAGCAAAACAAAAAGGCTGCCGTCTACCTTGCTCTAGATGCTGCATACAGTCTCTCATTAGATGCGTGGATTTCCGCAAACATGCGGTGGAAGCTTTGCGTCTTGCGCTTTCCACTTGTAGCTCGCAAGAAATGATCTTTGTTCCACACTTTTTGCATCTCAGCAAACCTTGACAAGACCAGTCAGTGAGTTTTTAAGAGAAAAGAAAATGAAACACTACAACCAACCTGGCCACACGGTCAATCTTCCCTCGCCGGACAACCGCCTTCTTGCTGGCAGCACCAAACGATCCATCTGAAAGGCAAGGAGAATGGCTCTTTATGTCACTTGCACGACGCTCTGCAGACACGGAAAATCACGAGGGTGGTGAAACCTGCCTAAGAATTAAAAAATAGACTCACGGAATGCAGGGCTCGGGCTCTTTTGAATTCTATCGTCTGACACTCTTTCGATAAATGTGCGTGGAGTAGAATTGATTGAGTCTTCACCATCTGTCTCGTGCTTCTTCATGGAGAAATGCCTGAACTCTGGCGTTCCCGAGTCTCGCAAGAGCTGGCAAGCAGCGCAGTTTGATCGATTGGTGCCTCCAGACAAAGGTCTCTCTTCCGTTGCTACATGTTTGCAAGCGCTATAAGCAACTGAAATAAAAGAGGAACCAACAATACTACCTGCATGAGACTCAGTGACAGTCCTGGCAAAGCAATCATCCTCAGAGACTGGAGCAGCGGCTGGAAGCTTGGATGCTCTTGGATGAAACAGATTGTGCGATCTGACAACCCCCAGGTTGAGAGGCTTGAGATTGATCCCAAAGTTCTCAATAGCTTCCTCAACTTCCAGCGAACTTATCGAGTGGTCGACCTCCGACGCGCTCCCATCTTTGCCACTGGCACGTTTGCTCGAGCTATATTCCGAGCTCTCTTCATGGTAAACTCTACGGGAACCACCACCACCTTTGGAATTCCGATGACTTGAGCTGTAGTCCGAGCTCTCCTCCTGGTAGCGATGACGGTGGTGGTGGCGATCATGCTGGTAATCGTCACGCTCTCGGTAGTGTCTCGCCGACAAAGATCTTACTCGGTCACGATCCGAAAAAAGATCTTCGGATGGTTCCTGCTGCAGCACTGGACACGATACAGGCCTCTGGCGCTCCTTGAGCTGTTCTAAGATCTCCCCAGGATACAAGTACTCGTCCACCACCGGAGAGGCCTTGGACGCAAAGTCAAACGTGGACGATACCACATTGTCGCACGGCTGAAGAACATGCCGCGACGATCCACCACCAATTTGCTGTGCTTGCGAGGCGTGATCCCTGTGAGAAATCTCTCGATTCTCCTTGCTGGAGTCGGAGTCCGAGGCCAAGAGGCCCACATTGCAACGAGGCGGAGTGCTCGGCCTGGAAGAAGAGGCGCTGCTGGATTTCGCAAGGAGCTGCTCCTGGAGTTGGAGTTCCCGGCTGTCCTCGAATCTAACATTGCGATGCGAGAACCTGTGCTGCTGATTCATACCTTCTAGCTCCCAAGGAGAGCTATCCCGAGTGTTCTTGGGGACGTCCTCATCGAAATCCTGATCAAGATAGCTCGATGCCGGCCGGGAGGGATCGGAAGGGCTGCGATCTTCGCTCTTGAAGCAATTGGGGACAGTGATCTGGAGCTGCGACAAGAATGCGAGAATGACATGATCGGGAACATCGTCGTGGCCGAGAGCGTGTAGCTCCGATCGAAGCTCCGGGAGCGTGAAGAAGGCCGCCATCGCCGAATGGAACCCTAAAACAACACACACTGCGAGGCAAAGAAAGAAGAAACTAGAAAGCTTTTAGGAGAGACAACAGACAGTTTGGACGTTGAGGACAAATCTTGACCGTAACTTTTTTAAACTCTTCAAAAACATGTGGATACATCTGGGCCGTTCATCCGCAACGATGGAGATGGATTCTCGTGTTCTTCGAGAACAGTTCCTGTGGAGTTGGAACTGGATAAAAGTCATGTAAGAATGGGCACAAAATCACGAGAAGAATCAAATCAAACCTTTTAACTAATGGCGACGCAAGGAGGAGAGCTTTTGTCCGGTTGAAAAGCAGCGTTGTTGCATTGTTGCTCGATCTTGTCAGCCGGCGCCTTGAAACTATCCTTGAAATCCATCGCCACATGGTTTTGCTGCTGCTGCTGCTGCTCGTCGAGCGCTTCATCTGGTAGAGTCATCTCCTTCCGCTTCACGTCCCTCGCAGCTCGCAGAGTCTCCAGCAAACTCTCCAAAGCATCGGTCGGGAACTTCTTCTTCTTGATCAGGATCTCGCTCACCTCCGCCGGCGTCACCTTGGCCTCCTCGAGCACCAGCTCCAGATCATCGTAGAGCTCGTGATCACGAATTCCCAGATAGTTGGTCGCCAAGATCTTGAGCGCCGGGAAGGTGCAGTGGGACATGAAGATGTGCATGTCCATCCGACCCGAGCGGAGCAGCGCCGGATCCAGCTTGTCGATGTGGTTGGTCGTGAAGATGATGATCCGCTCGCTCCCGCAGCAAGACCACAGGCCATCCGTGAAGTTGAGCAGTCCGGAGAGAGTAACCCGGCTGGGCTCGTCGTCCATCTTGGCGGGCATGAGCGACGGCGGCGGCTCTCCAATCTTCTTCTCCTTGAGCTTCTTGCGATCGGACAAGTTGAGGGAGCAGTCGATGTCCTCGATCACGATAATTGACCTGTTGGTCGTCTTGATGAGCAGCTTCCGCAAGTCGGCGTTGCTCGCCACCTCGGTCAGCTCCATGTCGTAGACGTCGTATCCCGTGAAGTTTGCAATGGCCGCGATCATGCTCGACTTGCCCGTCCCCGGCGGCCCGTAGAGAAGATATCCCCGCTTCCAGGCTCGACCAACGCGCTGGTAGAAGTGCTCGCCCTTCATGAACTCAGTCAGGTCCTCCATGATCTCCTGCTTCTTCAC
Source organism: Selaginella moellendorffii (assembly GCF_000143415.4). NCBI lineage: Eukaryota > Viridiplantae > Streptophyta > Lycopodiopsida > Selaginellales > Selaginellaceae > Selaginella > Selaginella moellendorffii. The sequence continues at coordinate 161,129 of NW_003314403.1, read as the reverse complement.
GGGGTCCATGGCCAGCGTCGAGAACGTCGAGGGGTGCTTGAAAGGCACGCTCTCCCACGGCTGGCGGTGGAAGTTGTACGAGTTCTTGGCGTTGGTGTAGAGCAGCTTGTCCCGGTTTCCGTGCTGGAGCTCCTTGGCGTGCTCGATGATGTGTTCGAGATAAGCTGACAGCACTCGCTCCCGGTCCTGCTTCTTGATCTTGAGAGAGTAGTATCTGCGCTCGTCGGGGCTGCGCTCCCAGAGGCTAAACTGCGCGGGGCGCTCCGTGATAATGTGCTGCCACATCACCTGAGCGCCGCGGAAAGTTTCCGTGACGCTCTCGCTCCTGGCCAGCCCGAAGGTGATCTTGTTGGAGTTTTTGGGACGGGAGAGCGTCGCGCGGTGAGCTGCGGTGGAGGCGGAGGAGCTGAGGTGCAACTGGACGCAGCTGTAGAGCTCGTTCGAGTTCATGCCGTCGAACTCGTATATGTCGAAGTAGTTGTAGAAGGAGAGGTACTCGAAGAGGAAGCGGCCACACTTGCTGAGCATGTATCTGAATTCCGGAGGCATCACCCCCTGGAGGAATGCCAAGAGTCCCAGCAGCGATCCCATGTAAGTCAGCAGCTCCATCTTCGGCTCAGCTCGATCGAGCTTCTCAGCTGGAAGGAATGGCAGCAGCAGCAGCTCTCAAAAACTGTGCTCGCCGGAGATCACCAAGGCAATATGCTGCTGCTGCTGCTGCGGTTGCTCGTGACCTCGATCGTCGCCATTGTCGTAGAAAAAGATATGAGCTGATGAAACTGCCTCCCAGCAAGAAACCATCCAGCCAGCCAGTGGCAGGGCCAGAGGAGCTAAGCCAGAGAGAGAGAGCCAGAATTAATATAGAGAAGTGTAGTGACAGCTAGCTACAACTCCCTTAGCGGATATGATTTGCGTTTCTGGCCAGGCAACAGAGATGCACTGAAATGACTTAGGAGCAACAGTAGCAGTGGCAGTAGCGCTCAGAGCTCGCGAGTTCTACGCGGCTGGAAGAACACACACAAACAAACAAGCAAAAAGATAAAGAAAAAACACTCAAGGAGAAAGAATGATAAGCTCTCAGCTCGAATCAAACAAGACAAGAAAGACAGCTCTCGCTTCCATAATGTCAAGCACAAGCTCTGTTCGTGTGAAGTGAGAGCTATCCTGCTTACTTATAAGTTGGAAGAAAAAGCTAGACGCAGCTCAGCTCTCACTCAACTCTGCGGAGAGAATCAATCGTCGGCATGCTGCCGCTGATTCGCGACCAGCACAAAAAACAAACCCAGGCAGGATGATGTTTGTGCAATTAAGAAGAATCAAAGTGGTCCTTCCTCTGCTCGCAGGCGAAGCAACGAACGAACAAACGAACTAAAAACGACGTCAAGGAGGGGAGCAACGGAGACTAAAGGCGATGGAAGACAAAAACCTCTGAGCGAGAAAAGGAAAGGTGTAGAAATTGACCCAAAACAAGAAGCTCCAGGTGCGGCAGAGCTCATTCACTATGATGAAGGGATAGCGAAAACTCTCGAGAGCGACCGACCACGCAATCAAGGATCACGGAAAAACATGCAAGCGTAGCAGCCAAAAATCTCTAACAGCTTGACAACGAACCGAAACTAAACACACGCACCCCTTCCCTAACAAACAAGCCAATATTTCACCTCTCTCACAGACAAAGAATCGAATCGACAAGCAGCAGCAGCAGCAGCAGCCTCAGCGAATTCTCCCCGGCAAGAGCTGCAATGCGATGCGACGCTATCTACCGACTCTCTAGAAAGAAAGGCCCAAGAGAAATCCATCGCTACAGAGAACCTTGCTCGAAATCGATGCCAATGCCGGAGAGAGATGGAGCGCGCCGTGGCTGCGTCGCCTGGTCGATCTGGATCATCACCATGCCCGCCGCGAAAACAAATGGGGCATTTGGCGCGTGACGACCCTTCACCGCTATAAGGGCAAAAGAAAGATTTCCTGCGATAGAGACGACGAGGTAAAAACCTCTTGTCACCGCGCCTACGTGGCGCGGTCAACTAGAGTTAATGCGGGCGGTAAAAACTTCAGCTTTAGCGTACGTAGCCGTCACTGGGGCACGGGCATTCAAGTAGTGTGTGATGGTCGGCTGTGTGACGGGCAGCTTTGTTGAGAGTTTACCCGGCAGTGAGACACCACTTGTCACTGGTCACGTTTATTTACCCCCTTCCCTCTCTCTTGGGGACAAATAAACCCCAGCACCGTACCGAGCTTGGATTCCATGGCCAGTAATGCCCATTGGGCCGTGGTCTCCTCAGCACAGGAGCCGTAGTACACATCGAAGTGTTTAAGCAGAAGGTGGTGTGTTCGCCCAAAACAAAAAACTTCCGCCACCCCTTGCTGAAAGTGAGCGAGCAATTCTGCTTGTGATTGATTTACTCTGATTGATTGATTGATTGATTGATGGACTCTTCCTGTCCACTGCAAGCCAACGAAACAAAACAAAACAAAAAGCAAAGCACTTGCAATGGTGGCGGGCGGATGGTGGAAAGCTCTCGAATAGAAACCCCTGACCTTTCACTTGCCACAAATATAAAACGAGGAAAAACTAATACCACAAGCTTGTTTTCTATTGTATCGTAAAGAGGAACCTTTAGACTTCCAGCCAAAAAGCTTCTGAGTGGATCTTATTCCTGTGCCGTCCCTGAGAACGGAAGAATCGAGCATTAGAAACTCTAGAAAAGAAATCCTATGAAGAAACCACAAATCCATACCTGGATCGGATCTTATTCCTGTGCCGTCTCTGAGAAAGGAAGAATCGAGTATTAGAAACTCTAGAAACAAAATCCTACGAATCCATACCTTGATTGACACTAGACGAGCGTGCTGTCGCTGCAATCCTTCTGCTTGAGCTTGAGCTCAGCTTCCACACGCTTCTGAGCCCGTTTCGCTCGTCGTCCAACGCTCACGCTTTCTTTCACAACGTCTTTTCCCTTGCCACCGCCTGAAGCACTTCCTTCACCGGCTGTCACCTGACGAACGCTTACTGGGCGTGCTTCCTTTCTCCCACCACGAACATAGCCACTGTCACCCCACCGCCTGTTACCCAGCCGGACGTTCGAAGTGTAGTAATACTCTTCTTCGTAAAGCTCATCCTCGTCCTGGTAATCCTCAACGTCTTCTGGCTCTTGAGCGGCTGCAGGAGGGAGAGGCTTGAACCAGGTGGACCTCAGCAGAAGACAAACGCTCTCTTCAACCATGAAGTCACTCATCCTGTGACAGACGAAAGTATACCATGAAAACCATGAAAAGGAAAATCACAAACCGTACCTTCCATCAAGTGTCTTGCAGACAAACAAAGAAGAAAATGGAAGCTTGCACTGAGGACACCATGGACTTTCCTTGTAGGAAGCCCATCTCAGGATGCAGTTCGCACTGGAAACAGAAAAGAAGAAGAGCTAGGATAATTAGCGTTGTATCAAAATGCATGCATGAAGTACCAGTAAGCATGGTCGCAGCCTTTGATTTGTGCCGTGTCTTCCACTCGTATCTTCTCCAGACAGATTGCACAGAGCCACGACGGCGAAAAACCATGCTTCAAGGCAGACGAGCCTTCGGCAGCAATCTTGCAGGCGGCCTCAATCTTCTCTTCATTGCAGGCGGCCTCGGGACGTTCCATAACAAACTCCGAGAAGTCGGCAACTTTCACGGACCAGAGTTGGGCCGTTACAGCTTCAATGTCTTCCAGTCTTCCGGCTTCATCAGCAACAGCAGCAGCAGAGCTTGCCATTGAGCAGTCCATCTCACGCTTTCGGTGGTCACCAGAAACACGAAGAACAAGAAAAAACGAAAAAACTACAAGCTAGCTTCCCTTAACTAAATGATACCAGCCTCCGCCTTTGTCTCTGGAGTATCGAGAGCAGCAGTAGCCAAAATGGCTGCGAGTTTCACACAGACTTAACCGCCCTCTACACCGGACCCGGGAAGGACCAGGCAATTCAAGCCAGACCACAGGGGCGAGGTAAAAACCATGGCGAGGAAACGACGCACAAGTGCGCATGGCAGGCACTCAAAAATGACACATATCTCAGATGGAAAACAAAATCCCCTTTGCTGTGAGGAACCAGCTTGAATGACTCGAAAAATGACGATGCAATCAAAGCCGCAGGCACGGCAAAGATGAAAAACACGATGCACAGTACCCTTTCAATCCTTCGGCAGTGGCAGGAAAATCGAAAAAAGAAGAAGTCGAGAGGCGCGGCGGACGAAATCGCTCAACAACAGCGCTGCCACAAGAAAAAGGTTGGATTTTGCTATCGTAGAGCGATCTTACCTGCTGTGCTCGCTCGCAAACCCTTGGCTATGGCGAATTTAGGGCTTCTCTGCTTAAGGCGATACGAATATCCGTGGGATAAGATACCATGGCAAGAAGTTTAGGGCTTAGGGTTTTTGGATGGGAGAGGAGGATGAAATGCTGCCGGGGAGCGTGCACGAATCGGTAATGCGCCCATCGCAGGCGCTTAGAGGCCGTGCAGACGAGGTTCTAGGCTACGATTTCAATGGTGGCGTCGTCTACGGCGATCTCCTCGCGTCGATGGCTCGGACTGGATTCCAAGCATCGCTTCTCGGTCGCGCGATCTCTACTGTCAACGACATGGTAATATTTCTTCTCGCGAAGTTTTGAAGGAAATTCCTGTTTGTTAGCTAGATTGGCGGCTGAGCATGGAGCCAGTGGCAGAGGATGCGACAGAGGAAGAGCGAAAGCCCTCTTTTCGAGAGAGTGTGAAGTGTAAGATCTTCCTGGGCTTCACGTCCAATCTCATCTCCTCTGGTGTTCGAGAGAGCATTCGTTTTCTCGTAGAGCACCGCATGGTAAAAGCTTTCTTTTTTCGTTTTCTCTATCAACTGTATCAATGGTGGTGATCTTCGTAGGTGGATGTTTTGGTGACCACTGCCGGAGGAATCGAGGAGGATTTGATCAAATGCCTCTGCCCGACTTATATGGGAGACTTTGCATTGCCTGGTGCTCAGCTTCGCTCCAAAGGATTGAATCGCATCGGGAACTTGCTGGTCCCCAACGAGAATTACTGCAAGTTTGAAGACTGGGTGGTGCCTATACTCGATCAACTTCTCGTCGAGCAGACACAGCAGGTACTAGAACTTCCATTCCAGCTTCCTGGTAACAACACGGTTAACCTCCTCAGCTTTACTCTGAAAGGGAATCGTCTGGACGCCATCAAAAGTGATCGCGAGACTCGGGAGAGAGATCAACCATCCTTCTTCCGTTTGCTACTGGGCTCAAAAGGTAAACTAGCTCTTCCAAAACTCATCCTTGTGACTCGTCAACTGGCTTACAGAATGGTATTCCAATCTACTGCCCTGCTCTCACCGACGGCTCTTTAGGTGATATGATTTATTTCCAATCCTTTCGGAATCCAGGGCTAGTGATTGATATAGTCCAAGGTAAAAAAGATTCAATGTTCATTGACCTCCACTTCACTCTCGCGTAGATATACGAGGCATGAACAATGAGGCTGTTCGTGCGGGCCTCCGTAAGACTGGGATCATCGTCCTCGGCGGCGGAGTTCCAAAGCATCACATATGCAACGCCAACATGATGAGAAACGGTGCTGATTTCTCCGTCTTTATCAACACAGCTCAGGAGTTTGACGGTAGTGACTCTGGTGCGAGGCCGGACGAAGCCATCTCCTGGGGAAAAATTCGCGGAGACTCGGATCCTGTCAAGGTAACCAAACAAGTTTCTCTCTTGATCTCCTCCAACCATTCTTTTTTCTTTGAAGAACAGGTTCACTGCGATGCAACAATTGCGTTTCCTTTGCTCGTGGCCGAGACATTTGCCAAAAGATTTCACAATTAGAAGGAAGATTGAAAAAAAAGGGAGGTAACTCGCTTCTATCTAACTGGTAAACTTTAAACTCATGCTCTAGCCTCCCTGGAGCGCTTGGTGACGAAGCCAGCCAGTGCTCGAAGGAAATTGCCTGTCTCCTCGGTATCGTAGATGAAGAAGCCATGCTTAGCTTTCTCATAGTCGAGAAGCTCCACCTCCTTTTTGGTCTTCCTCAACGAAGCGACGTACTCAAACTGCCTGTCGTGCATCCAGTCTACTCCTCCCAACACCACCAGAGCCGGAGGCAGAGGAACCTTTGCCAGCTCCATAACAGCCGCCGGGAGATTGCAATACGGATGAGACATGTCGGAGCCTTTGGGAAGAGCCAGTCTCCACAACCAGTCGTTGGTCTGGAAGGAGAATGATCCGTTCTTAGCACCCACAACCTCCGAGCGCAGCCTGTCCGGGCCCCCCGTCATCGGCTGCACCAAAATCTGTCCTCTGATCGCCAGCGGCTCCAAGTCACTCGAAGAAGCTCGCACTGAAAGATGGTGGACGATGTTGGCTCCGGCACTGTCGCCCATAAGGAAGATCTTGCCGAAGTCCGCGTACGTCGCCAGCCACGGGTCGACGAGCTCGTTTGCAGCGGTGGCCTGAGTCTTCAACCAGCTCAGAGCCGTAAAGGCGTCGTCGTACGCAGCAGGAAGACGATTCTCTGGGATCAGCCTGTAGTCCACCGACACCACCACCGCATTTGTCTTTCTGGCGATCTTCTCGCAGTACTGGTGGTAGAAAGAGATGTCGGGGCTGAGGATCACAAAGGCACCGCCGTGGAAGTAGAGGATCACTGGGACTTTCTTGAAAGCTTTGTCATCGCGGACGAGGCTGGCCTTCTCGGGGAGGAACACCCGGGCCCAGATGGAGGGACTGTCGCTTATGACCACGTCCCTGGAAGCTACGCCATCCACAAAGTTGGGATTGGCTTGGAGGTGAGGGAACGGCATCGTCGAGGGCCGGATCACTGTCTCGTCTTGGGTGTCGATCAAAAGCCCGAACAGCCCCTTGAGCTTGATTACCCGGGACGACGACTCGGGAGGAGATTCATCCATCACTACTAACTGAAGAAAATAAAAAAGAGGAGAGATCAAACTAGCTAGATGGGTTGGAGGAATGTCGCCATACCTTGCTCGTTGTCGCGCAGAAGACGCCAGGCCACGCCAAGAAAATGAGACCCTTTACAGTAACTACCTCGTAAAGCCTAGAAACACAACATTAACGATTAAAACAGATCATACCAAATGAATGAAAAAGAAGATCCAACCCACCCGTCGTCCATGGCTCACTGGAAGTGTTCTCTAGCGAAGAACGTCTTCTTGAAACTCTTCCGTAGTGTCAAAGTCCGCACAATCAAGCTATCGGCGAGAGAAGTTTTTTGCTTGACCAAGCTCTTCTCCCACGTTAGCTTCATCCCACCTTTGAGGATGCCAGCGGGAAGGCCGCGGTGCAGCAGCTCGATCTTAAACTGAGCAACTTCGTCCGGACTTCGCTTGAATGCAGCAACGACACCATTGAGCGGAATTGCTCCGAATCCTAAAGAATGCTATCCAATCATCCTGAAGAATGGGACGGGGCTGGCCTTACCAAGAGTGTCGTTAGCCGAAGTGAAGTCATAGTCAAGAACATGGCACATCAAATATTCGTGCTCCAGCCGGTGAAGGGAGCTTGCAGTGACAACTAGCTTAGGCAGGTCCTTGGCAGATGCAAATACGAGTTGTAGTCATTGAAAGAATCAGCTAGAGGAAGAGCTACCTTCGCAGGATCCCATACTGGATTCAGTGTTCGATATTTGACTTTGGAGTGAAACTCGCTCACCAGGTTTGCACCTCCAAAAGACACGTACCTGGGAGAAGTTGAGTGAAAGAAGCAACACCACTTACGGGTCTGAAAAACCGTTTATATCTGACGACCGCAATCCTTGAGCCTCCAGTGACGTAAGCTGGCACGAAAGCATCAAGCTCGGTACGTCTAACGCGTTAAATGAAACTTACAAGTATGTGCCATTTTCTCCCGTCAGCATCGAAGTTCAAGCAAGGAAGCGCATATGCTGTAAGTGACACGGTTGCCCCCACTGGCTTGTGATCACTACCATCAGTTTATCAGCTTTAGTGTCTGGTAAGTTGACGTATGAAGAGGTACCTAGTACAGATTTCAGGCGCTGAAAAATAAGAAGTTGGTCTCATATAGCACCCATCAAATGACCGGCACAAAATACGATCGCACCATGCTGGGAGACGTTTCTCATTGTATGAAGATAAAGTGTCCCGAATCATCTGCAATAAACGTGATAAGAAGCCTAGTTTTCGGATAAGCATCTATACCTTGAATGTTGGAGCAAAACCAATGTTCCCTTCCTTGAATCCATGAAAAGCCCTTGACGCTGCAATCTCTCTTGTCAACTGAGATAATCACAATATGAAGTCCAAGGACATGTGAAACAAACAAAACCTCGTCGTGATCCAAGAGCTCCTTGTAATTGCCAGCATTGATCTGATCGACAACCTTTTGCCAGACGCCTTTCCTGCTCCAAAACGTCAAAATAAGCATTACTATGTTCATTACTCACTCCGGTGAAACTGTTCTCTCTTCGACATTTTCAAAATCCAGACGATAGTTCAAATCTCCCATCCAGAAAACATGATGAAATTTACTTAAAATGTCCATTCCTTGATAGCCAATGCTCAGATTCTCGACAATCTCTGCAGATCAGAATTTCAGTTACATTATAGTATATACAATTAACGTCCTACTGAACCTCGGTAATTGCCGTTTCGCACGTCACAATATCCCATGTGTGCAGCTAGATGTGAGTTTACAAAGCACAAATCCGTATCCCAAAACTGAAGGAACGAGCACAGGATCATTCACAGACCAAAATATAAGGAATTGTTACCTTAAAAGCAATGCATACCGCGCCTTTGTTTGCCACGACATGGCCCACTCCTGTGGCTTCACTTCCACTATCCATCTCCGATATGGCTTTCTGCATAGCGAATCTAGAACACTTGTGTAGAAAACAAAAAGTTACCTCGGCATCATCTCGCACAAACGCCGCCAAACGGATCTGGCTTCGTGACACAGCACAAACAAGTTTGTATCTTTGGCCTATGCAAGACCTGCATGTAACTGCAAAATCTTTCAGAGAAAAAATAAAATCCTACATTACGCCCATGTTAAGCACAACATACTTTACACTGTTTATCCAGTCTTTGGCACAGTCCGAGAAAGGTGGTCGAGGCGGATAATCGCATTCCTTGAAATAAATAATGGCGTTATGCAGTCCTCAGGAACATACAAAGACTTTTCTACCTGCGCACCAATAACTAGCAGCTCGTGCTCGCTCTTTGTAGGAAGCCACGATGACAAATCCGCAGCCTGAGCTGCCAAAGATCAGCAAATTGGCCCAGAATTATAGCTGACATACCGGTCTTGCGTTTCCTACATTCCATGTACCCAAGAAAACACTGATATCATGCTCGGGTTCAGCTATTCCTGCAACTATGTCCATTAAAACCTGCAAATACACGACAACAACGAACATTTTTAAAAGTCAAGCAAACAGACTGATCACCTTCCCCGGCATTAGTCTCTTCCCAGTCTTTGAAAAAAGATCATACCACTTGGTTTTTCCATCTTGACCACCTGAAATGAAACAGAGCAATAAGGTGGCACAAGGAGAAAAGACATCTTCCTCAGACCTCCCTTTTTATCGAGAAGATCAGCAACACGAACTTCCGTAGAAATCCCAAGCGAGTCTTCTCCTCCAAAACGTGTCTTAGAAACGACGTGTAACAGCAGAACTGCATTCTGTCCAACCACCCAAACTCGTCAGTAGGAAAATACTTGCAAAGCTGCAAAAATTGTACATTTGGATCCTTGATGTCAAAAGTGAAGCTCTGGTTAACTTTAACGGATCCATCTTGCTCGATCGCTCCGACCCGAATCTGAGAGCAGCCCAAAACAGAGAAGCGGTCAGGTAGCAGAGGAAAGAAAAAAGAGGAAATGTTGCTCGCGAATGTGGGGACAAGACCTGTTTCTCTTGCCTGACCGCACCTGGCGATCCACTCCAGCATAGCAACCTAGTCCACGCTATTATGATCAAGTGAATCACACATTCCTTTCTGTGCATTCCACGATATACCTCTCAAACGGACAACTACACAAGCTCGCTAAAATGCTCTCAGACGCTGGGGAAATCCTCGAGGCCTATGGCAAACCGAGCTCTCAGATCTCACTGGGTTTTAAGCTTGTGTACCTGCTTAGAATGTCTCGACTGGTTCTCCACTTTTAGCTTGAGCCCAGCCACCTTGACGTCGACATCGCGTACTCTTTTTTTGAGATTTTTGACGGCGACAATGTTTACTCTGATACGACACGCCCTGGGAAGCACATTCTGCCAAACACACAAATCCAAAACCATGTAAAAGTCCTCCTAGGATTTCTCTAGGATTTTACCTCGCTCGTAGACACTTCTTGAGCCTCTTGGCTTGCAGCGAGCTCCATCTTGGATTTTCCAAACGCAAGCGCGGAGAATTTTGGAACGCACTTGACATCGGCATCGAGCTCTTCGGGCAGGCTCCGCTTGGGATAGTAGATTCCGGTGTGGGAGAAGGAGCGGAATCCCTTCTTTGGCAAATTTCTCGATACCTGCTCCAGTGCCTTGGGAAGCGACGAAAATCTGCGAGGAGAGCATGGCACAGGCACAGATGCCTGCGGAATATCGTCCTCCGTGATGCAATCTAGCGGCATTGTCGCTCTACTACCTTGCAACACCGATTCAGACGAGCGATCCATCTTATTGAGCTCAGTGCGCGATCACAAGCACATCCATCGCCATCGCCTCAGACATCAGCGCTGAATCGCAGGGGAAAAACGCCAAGAACCACCGACAATGACAATCGATCGCGACAAGGGCGACAATGTAGGCATCCAAGTCGATGTCGAGAAATATTTGCCCTAGGCTAGGGAGCAAGAGGGACCGTCGATTCTGGCGCATTCGTTCGTACGCCATGGTGTGGCCTGGCCTTTTTTGTCGTACTCCCATCCAAAGCTCTTTAAAATTGTTCTTCCACTCACTTGACCATGAGTTGTTCTTAACGCACGTTCCATGGTCTTGTCCAAATAATTCGATTCGATTCTTCCTTTTGATCAAGCCCCCCAGTGGCGTGACACGATCGCAAAGTAGAAGAGACGAAATCAACAAACCAATCGCTTGACACGATGTCGATTGATCATTGCTCCACGAAGATGATCTCTTCGTCGTCGATCTCACTAAGAATTCGCACGAATCTTGCTTAGCTTTGCTTGCTACTCCACGAAGATTATCTCTTCATCATCGTCGTCAAAGTCACTGTCTTCGTCGTCGGAGCGGTCGGGGATAGTTTCGCCGCGCTCTTTTCTCTCCGCTTCCTCTTTCAGTCTATCCAGGAGTTTAATCACCTGCAAACCAAAGCACTTGATAAGCGCGAGAGAGCGTGGAAGTTTTGTAACGTACCCTGGCACCCCTCTCGAACGAATCGTCCGCGATGAAACGAACCTCGGGAGTTAGCCTTAGCTTCATGCGTTTCCCGAGCTGCATTCGCACGTATTTCTCTCGAGATTTGAGACCTTCTATCGCAATCTCTTTGCCTCGCTCGTCGCCAAACACGGAGATATAGATCTTGGCCACCTGGAGAGAACCGTTCGTAAGAAAACCGAAAACTATGAGTCGGCCAAGATACTCAAAGAAACAAAACAAAAAGGAAGCGCTCAAGCCCAAAGGAAACAATGAAGACAAGGTTGAAAGAGGAAAAACTGGAAGAGTGGAAGAGTAAAAACTTGGAAAGAAGTCCGGCTAGAAAGCATTGAAAAAAATGTGAGAACTTACTTGCAAGTCCCGCGAGATTTCTACATCACTGATAGTCGTCACGGAGGAGAGATACAAGTCAGCACCGAGAGCCGCTTCCGGAAGAATGGCTTGCATCAAAACTTTGTCTTTGATGAGCATCTCCCCGACCTCCCTTCTAATCTGCTGCGCTACCATTTTAATTCTCCTGGGATGAGCCATGCACACCGTGCTCAATCCATTCCTCCTCCTCGCCAAGCCCAACGAGCCACCAAATGCCGGCCGAGACGAAGGAGCTGGAAATCCACACCATTGCTGTGCGAGAGAGGAGCGCTCTACCTGGAAATGCCGGCCCAAGCTCGCGCATTGCAAAATCTCCGCCATTGGAATCGCGAATGGCGCTCAGCACTATGCCATTGATATCTTTTATTTAGGGTTCTTGGGGATCGATATTTCTAGGGCTTTGAGCGAGGAGAAGGCGCCATGAACGCGGACAAGATTCGTCGCGTGAGGGAAAAGCAGCGCTACCTCCAGAGCGTGGACAAACTGGTGCATTTGAAGATGCCATACGATCGCATCTTTGCGGTCTTCATCCCGGGCGCTCTCATGCTCTTCACGGGATTCTACACGGTATGCCCCTCTTTTCTCTCAGATTTCGCCCTTATTTCTCGATATCCAGGCGCGCGGAATCTACGATCTTGCTCACGGCACTGGAAAGATAGAAGGGTAGCGGAGGAGCAGCCAGCAATGGCTGTTCCTTTCGACCTCTTTGAACAATGTCTAATAAGTCCTTTTGTGTTCTTGCTTTTTTCTAAGATGTCCACTCTTTTGCTGTGATTGCTGCTTGTTTCATCCTTTCTAGCGCATCTTTGCAGTGCTGTAGCAAGTTTTGAGGATCTGGTATGATGTCTTTGGCGGCAGTGGCCACTAGTTTTGCTTTTCCAGCGTAGCTTTGGAGATGTATGAAGAGTGACTGATAAAAAAAAAAAACATGGTTTAGTCGATCCTCGTCAAAGAGAGCTTACCTGAGGCTGTCCGACGACTGTAGGAACGATGCTGGTGATTGGGTTGCCGTCGAGCATCATGGGTTCGAGAGGTCCCATGACGTTTGAGATCGAGAAAGTTGTATTTGCTAGCGTTTTGTATGTGACATCCGCTGTGATCTGCGAGTGAAATAACTTCAATCTTGCAGGACGACGAAGACATACGACTGACCTTTGGTCCACAAAGTTTCATCGTCAAGGAGCCGGCTGCATAGGTAAATGGAGCCTCTAGTGATAGCTTTTTCCTAGTGCTGATTTTCTTTGCAGACCGGACATGCTCGAGTGGATCAGTGTGCTCTTTCAGTGGAATGGGAATGACCAAATAACCAATCTGGTTTCCCCAGCGTGCTTTGGATGATCCCTCCATCATGTCTGCTATCTCCTGTGACAACAACGAAAAAAACACGGTGAGGGCCATGCTTGAAAGAATTCTACACTTGCCTGTAAGCCTGGGGATTTTCTTATGTTTACTAATGCCGTTGCATGCATGCGATGGCTTTCAAAATTTTGTTTTGGCGATTTTTCACGCAGGTAGCTCGCGATCCCTGCTGAAACAAATCCGAGCATGACGTCGTTGATCGTCTGCGACAAGGAAAAAAGAATCCAACGTCCAAGTCAGTCAGAGGGTGTTCAGGTAACGTACCCCATTCACAGCTTTCTTTACAGTTTTCATGTCTTCCAGTGATATCTCCGTGGATGCAATTCTTTTAGGCATGCGCTCGACTCCAGGAGACCCTTTAATTGGCGTGGAACTATCCTTGGAGAACAAAGTGACTGCTGCAAATCTCCCAACCTCGGTTACTGTGTACCACAGCGTAGCAAGCACTGTCCAGAGGACAAACCAGAGTCCCGCGAAGAACCCTTTCGGGTGCTGCTTTCGAGGTGGGAGTGGCATGCTTGGCAGATTTTCTGGATCGCTCACACTTCTGAGTGTTGCTACAAGCAGGGAAACCAGAGAGATGCCGTCGCCGAGCGAGTGGTGGACTCTTAGAATGCAACTGGCAGCTGAATCCGACGACGGGACGTTGAGTATGTGGACCTCCCAGAGTGGCTTTCTTGGATCGAGCGGTGGAGCGACGGCCAGAGCAGCGGCATAGTCCTCAACCGGCGAAGCAGACTTCTGGGCCTCTGGTAAGATATTTGCAACAATGACGTGCTCCTCTATGTTGACTCGAGTTTTAACCCATTTCTCGCGTCCAGAGCCATCGAGTTGCTGTAAACCCAAGAAAGAGAGGCGTTAAGAGATTGAAGCGAGGGAAGTTGAACATACCATGATGCTACTGAATCTTTTGTGCTTGGCAAAGGTTTGGAGGAGCTTGCTCTTGATTCCAGGGACGCTGACTGTGTCTTGAAAGCCGATGATGCAGAGAATGGTGCAATGAAGTCGAGGCTGGATGAGCATTCTTCCAACGGGACTCACTGGCTCTTCATTCTCCGGATCCTCCGCCATGGAATTTTGGTTCTCTTGCAAAGGAGGAGACAATTTCTTGGATCGAATTCGCAGTCCCATAGCTAAGGGCAAACAAGGGTTTCACACCCTCGAAAGTTGACTAGATTAATTTACCATACGACCTGACCATAGTGGATATCCCGAGCATATAATGGACTCATTCATATAATTAATAAAATTATGTAAACCCATTAGAATTAGTAAATGTCTGAAAGCTGGCTTCTTAAACTTTTTTTTGCATCTTGAGGTCTAATTTCTGTCTTTCAAGGTCCTATAAATACAAAATTCTTAAGGTTTCAAAAAAGTATTATACTGATTCTTATATATCAAAAAGAGCTTTTGGCACAAAAATCAGAGCAGTTTTCAACACCAAACACCGCAATTGCAAAAGCCCTTTGTTTCCTTGCGCATGCATGCATTTCCCATTTGTTGTCCAGTTCTAGTGCGCCATGACATCGGCGGATGTTTCAAGGTCTTGCTTCGCTGTTGGATTTGGTGCTTGGGTGCTTGTGTCTGGCTTGTGGTAGTAATTAAATTCATGGCCATCTGCTTCCCTTGCGTTCTATTAATGCTGTCTGTGTCTTCTGGCTGTGGTCGTGACTGTGTGCCGTGCGTCTCTTTGCCTAGTGATCTGCCTATAGCCTGGCCGTTGTAACTGGTGGTTTGCCTGATGTGGTGCGCTACATTTTGGAGCTATGTGTTGACGAGTTTGATCTTGCTTGGGGGTTTTGTTTTGTTTGTATTCACTGGCCGTGGATGTTTCCTTCGCTCTGTGGTTTCACTTGTGTGGTTTCACTTGTTGTTTTACCTTCTGGATGGCTGCGGGTGGACCTTGTTGTGGCTGGCTGTTTTTTCTGTGTTGGCTTAAGCTGGTTGTGTCATGAGTTTGTGTATACAGAAAATGTGTCTTGGCCATGGAGATGCTAGTTATTCTTTACTGGGCTGCTGCGAGCGCATTTGTCTTTCGGTGGTTATGCCGTGGCGTTGTAACTGGTTTCTTGGTTTTTTCTCACTTATTTTATTGTTTACAGAAACAGAAATAACACGTCGGTGTGACGCTTATATCTCTGTCAAACGGCCGGCAGTAGCACAGTTAGCAATAGACGAGTCAGGTTATAAGGGAAGGTTCCCTTCTGCTCGAACACTCGTGTGCTCACTTTATGGTTTACCATGCAATTTGTGGGAAGGTGTTGGAAGTGGACTCGTAGAGTTGGACAAAAGATTTGTAAGAAAGTTGTCAGTTCAGCAGGTTACTGTGCTCCTGGCACCTAGTGGATCAGGGAAAACAAGAATGCTGATTGAACTTGCCAGCACCAGGTTCAGTTTGTTTTTCACAGGTGACCGTCCCATGGTTGGGTTTGGAGGAGGATCAAAAGATATTCACAGAGTGGCCAACTGGATGGAAAACAGTTTTCCAGGAGGAGAAAGAAATATTACCCCAGAGCATCCGGTGGTGCTGTGTGGCGTGGGGGCCTCAATCCTTGCAGCACGGCTCACTTGGCTTAAATTATTGAAAGAGTGTAAGCCAGGGCTTGTTCCACGAGACTGGGTGTTTTTTCAGCTGGAGTATCCAGCAGTTGATGACGTGTTTCTGAGACTGGTTGAGGAGTTTCTTGGTTTGGTCTGTGAAGTCCATCAAGTGCCCTCTTTCGTTAATTACTTCACTAGGGGCATAGAAAAGCTGGTAAAAGAGCTGGGTTGGGGGGATGGCACAGTTGTGCTGGACGAAGCTCAGTCATTATTACAGTGCATGAAGGGCCGCTTCATATCAGGCCAAACTCCTCAGGAAGGGCAGTCTTTGTTGAATCCCATTGTCCTTGCTCTTAAGTCATATGGTGCCCTGTTTGTTTCAGGTACAGGAAAGAGCATGTTGATAGTTGGGCAGAATCTTCTTTCTGGAACTATAAAACTGTTTGATGTGGAAGAGATTTACAGTCTACCTGGGTTTGATGGCAGCAACATCCAAGTGTTTATGGAAAGGTTTATAGATGTTAGTCAACTAGACATGCTAGCTGTTATCTCCACCTACACAGGGAGGAGAAGACTTTTATGAACTGCTATTGAGAAGTATATTATGGAGACTACACCTGCTACAGATTGGTTCATGGAGTTTGCACAAAAGATGATCACTGAAACAGGCCGGGAACTTGGAGTCTATCGCTCTTTGAGAGATGATGTGGTTTTGCTGTGGAACGATCCTGAGATGGCAAGCTTTATAGAAGATCTGATATTTACTTACTATCTCTTAGGTAAGACAGCAAGAATTACATGATATTGTGATATTTACTTTTACATTTTCAGGTGCTGGACATGTGATTGTACCAGGATGGAGGAGGGGCATGACTCTTGTAGACTGTGGTCTCGCAACTCTCCTTGAGAGCAGCGATGGAGCAGAAGCTTTTGCCCCAATAGTTCCATATATCAGAGGGGTCACCGATGAAGCTCAAGTTCCCAGTTTGCCAGTTACAATAGAGACTCCTAGTTTGTCAGTTACAACAGAGATTTGCTATATAATCTTGTGAGAGCCTTTGGTGGTAGATGCATTGTGGCACCACATGCCACAGGGTACGCGCTTTATGAGTACATTTAGACAGCCATCCATATGCAGAATCAACTTCGAGACATATGCATGCACAACACTTGGAAGTGCTTTTGAAAAGTACTGGCAGAGCTGCTTGGATTGGTTGAAACACACACCACATACAAGGAGACATATGAACTTTTAAAACCGAGAGGGGTGTCAGCAGTGCTAGTTAAAGAGATTGGGAATGCAGAACAGCTGAATGAGTGGCTCAAGTCAGTGGAGATTGGTGTTTCATTTGCAACATATGGTTGGACAAGGCCATTCTATGAATTAGGACCAGATGTGATGTTTTTCCTGTGGAATGGTAAGCTGAACAAGATTATGCCTGTGTTTGTACAGTTCAAAATGGGAAGTGACCTAGCATTTGTGACATTGGACATCATGAAACTGGACAAGAAAGTGAATTCAGAAGGCTCTCACAAACTCAAAGAGTGGTGTTCCACTGGGTATATAAAGCTGGTTGTGAGAACAAAAGAATGCCCACAAGCAGGAAAGCTGGCCTCCAAGAAGTTAAGCAGAGTGAATGTTTAAAAGGAAAATGTTCAAAAGAAAAAGTAGGGGTAAGTTTTGAAAGTTGTATGCTATTTGAACTTTCTATGGTCTGTTCTGTAGGTTCCACCTTTGTCAGCTATTTGGGCCAATGAAAGGCTATATGGTATTGTGAACACAGAATTACTAGAAGCTATAGAAAGGTTGAAGAAAAAACGGAAAAAGGGGCAATAATGTTCTTAATAATAAATTGTTTGTTTATATATATAGTGTTTTATATATGAACTGAAGCTAAGGAAGGAGAGATTGGAAAGATCGAGCGGCACTTCCAACCATCGGTGGAGATCTGGAAGAAGAGAGCCTTCAATGTCAAACCATTGACAAATATTAGTTAGGTGCCAAGGATGGAAAAGGTAATACATGCTAGTGTAAAAGGAAGAGAACCACCTGAGGTGGACAAATGAGTTTTTATGTTGGAAACACTATGCTCCTTAGAAGTTGGATAAAGCATGGTACACAATCGAAATAATAAGGAATTCATTGGACAAGACTAAGTTCGAGATCAAGTTTAAGATTAAGTTTGAGACCACCTAAGACCTTTTTGATACCAAATATAAACTCCTAAGTTTAAATTTTCTAATAAGTTATTTAACCTAGTACTGTTCAAATCTAAAAGGGAACCATAGGTAGTGCAATAAACATAGCCTTCTACTTTGATACTTGTAGTGGCAGCACAAAAATTTTCATTTTTCAGAATGACTGCAAGTAATAAAATTAAATAGAGAAATGTTTTTAAGATTATGAAAAGATCATGAAAGAACAAGAAGTGGGTGAGCTTGCCAATGGAGGAAATGGGGAACTTCAGCTAACTTGTTCTAGGTTAGGGCCATGGACTTGCTTGTGTCCAGGTTTACAAGGACAAGAGCCCATGGTTTGCCACACGAGTGTCCAAAGAAACTTTTGCTTGGTTACATGTGTTTCCACAACGTCCCAAAAAACAGTGTGGGGATATTGTGGAGAGGTTTGCATCTGTTATGGATTTGTCCAGTGAGGAAATGCTTGTTTGGTTTCCAAGAAATAGATTTCATACATGCAATCAAGGATTCTGGTTTGTTTGTGTTGCCACAAAAGAGCAGCTATGACAATTAAATTTCACCATTGTCAAGATCCGGGAAGCTACTAGTCAGGTTTTAGCAAGTGATGGAAGGTCCAAGGAGATAGCTTTCATCATTGAAGCAGAACCAGATGGTATTTGCCTCTTTTCCTTGCTATGGCTGGAGGCATTATTTTTTGTGTCCAATTCAGGTGGTGATCCATTTTGGATGTATGCTCCCTTGTGGTTCCTTGGTTGTCTTTATATAGCTACGGCTGTTGAAAGAAAAAATGCATAATCTAGCACCCCCCTCTCTTACGTGGCTACCCTCTTGCCACGCTCACTCCTCACTCCTTCTGTAGTGCTCCATGTCACACATTTCATAGATTTGGACTGGGCCAAAGAGGAAGGCTTGCCTGACTTGTTGTATCCTGGTTTCATCAACCATGGAGGCGTCAACTGGTCACCAAGTGTCAGGGAAGCTTGTTAATATCTTATGGGGCTTCCCAACTCAAAGCCAAAAACAAGAAAGAGGAAGATGCAGACATGATGATGAGCTAACTATTATCAATATATAGGTATCTTTACAGTTTGGTTTCCCACTCAATTATTGATGTTTCTTTAACTTTGGCAAAATAGAGAATATACTAGATTTGATCTCTCTTGCCCCAGCTCACTTGCAAGCTAGCTGTCATTCTCCTAGTGCAAATTGAATTGAGCGAGCTTAATAAAACTTCATTAAACTTCTCAAGAGAGTTCTAATAGAAATGCCATCCTTCTGCCTAGTCTCCAATTTTATTATGGTTTAGTTCCTTGATAGGAGTCATAAAAGGCCTGGACTCTCATGAACTTGGTGGTATAGTTGCCAAGTCCATCCAAAATTATGAGCCACCATACCTATAATTTGGAGTGATTATCACCTCTACAACTTCACCTTTTTTCATAGCTACCATGGCTCTGTCTAAGCCACTCACAGTTTGCTTTACAGAAATGCCCTTCTCATAGTAACACATAACTTTACCTTCATTGATGGTAATTTTGAGTAGGTCATTTGGACTTAATAAAGTGTTTAAGAGCTAGCTTTATGTAGTGCACTTGAGTTTTGAGCTGAATTCCAAACCTGTTGCACTATAAAACACATTCAATACTCTATAAGCATTAGCTCCCCGTATCTAACTCTTGTATACAAAATAGTGTCAAGCAAAGTTTGATATAATTTTAGTATACTGGTGGTCTAATGTAAGGAAGAAGGTACCCGACCGACTAGAGTAGCATGAAACTTGGGCTTAGACCTAAGTTGAATAAAGAACAAGGAGCAATACAACCTAGTAAGAGCTAAACTAATGTTTTAAGTGGTTGGCCATACTTCTAACCACTATCCCTACCATACATTTGAAATTGCCTATAATCTTGTCCCCCCAAAGAGAGCCATAGGCCTAACTCCCTTGAGCACAAATCAACCCCATTGAGAAGATTTAGATAACTATTATAAACTAGTAGATGAACTTGTTTATGCAACCATGCCCCTTTTCAAAAATGGGTGAACAAAAGAGAGGTAGGGATTTATGATCAGTCTATAATAGTTATCCCCATGATTATAAGTTGAACCCATGCACCGAAGTGTTGAAGTCAGCTTGGCAAACTTGACCTAAAACTAATGAATGAAATAAACTTTAGATTCAAAGAAATATATAACAGTATTAATTTGTAAGATTTATTATAAAGTGTTATAAAAACTATTCTTTATTACAATTCTCATA
This sequence comes from Selaginella moellendorffii, assembly GCF_000143415.4. Lineage (NCBI taxonomy): Eukaryota > Viridiplantae > Streptophyta > Lycopodiopsida > Selaginellales > Selaginellaceae > Selaginella > Selaginella moellendorffii. The sequence goes on along the minus strand of NW_003314403.1, from coordinate 141,014 downwards.
CTCCGTGATAAACTCATGGGCATATATAAGATTCCTAAGCTATTCCCAAATTGATTCATTTATACCTTAGCTAGATGCAAAACAAGAAGTGACACAGCCTAACATGAGCCAAACTATAGTTTTAGGTAGTCAACCATGCTTCCAACCACTATCCCTATTACACATTTGGAACCCCCTAGAATGTACACTTTGGGATTTCACCATAGTGCCAAAAGTTAATCTCTAGGATAAGCTTAAAAACTTACTAAATATGGAATGGTGCTAGATCACAAATTGAGATATGGGAACAATGCTATAGGGTTGTAAACAACTAATTTTCCATTCTACTTTCGTCACTTATTCACACTTTGGAGGAACCTCCATAAGTCTTATTCCCAACTTGGGGACATACTAACCTCGTGAATGGCATCTATGCCACTCAACCTTTCACTTGGTCCAAGATGCTCCATGTATCCCATCCCATGACATAAACCCTAAATGTACTATTGCCATCTCAACCTATTACACTAAATTTATGTCCATTTACCCTTATATCATTGATAGTACAAAACCATCTATACTATAGTCTTATCTCTCCAAGACTAGGCCATCTATCCATGAGTGGTCATCCTAGGATCACATCTTAGCATCCTTATGATACTTGAAGATATGGGGAATATGCTTCCCCAATATGACTTTTTCAGTCCCCACTAAGTCCCCCTCCATCCATGCCTGTGCTCACTAACACCACCACTAAGTCAAGGCTTGAAGGCCCAACCACTAAGTCCCTATAGCACACTTGAATTTGGAGCTTAACTCCAAGTCTATTGCATTATAGAACGAGGGTCCAGTACAATCCCATGAGCACTAGCTCCCCATATCTAGCACCTACATGCAAAACGGTGTTAGATGGTGTCCTAGATCACGAATCAGGGAGCAAGAATAGCACTATAGGGTTCAGGTTTAAGACACTCTTTACATTTTGTAGATATGCCTCTTGGGTGGATCTATATATTTACCATAAATAGCATATAGATCTACAATGGAACCAACACGTAGAGCATGATAGCAAGGGTGTTTGGCAAATATGGTAAGATATCATATAGCAATATTGAGGGACTAAACTCAATATGTGAAGGTTCTTGCTAAGCTAGTGCAAGATAAAGAAAAAGAGAACTAACAAGCCAAGCCAAGTATACTTGGCTAAATAAATACTTAGGAATTCCTTTTTTATGCTCATTTGGCCAAATATAGATGTTAAGTCCAGTTTACTAACACTTGGACAAGAGGGGCTAATAAAGGGAACTAATAGTATTAACCTCTTACAGTCATGGTAATAAGGAAAGAGTGTCTACAAGGACTAGTTAAGAAGTATCTTTCAATACCCAAAGTCACATTTTCGATAGCTATATGACTTCCCAATGTTAAAGTTAGCCTACCAAAACTGACCCAAGTACTAAAGCGGTTAATTTTTCCATTTTACTTTAGTCAGTTAACCACCTCTCCAACCACTACAAGGTGTCTCTCTCACAACCTCCATAAGTCCAATTCAAGACTTGGGGCTTGTTAACCCCGAGAATGACATCCATGCCACTCAACCTTTGCATTTGGTCCAAGTGCTCCATATGTCCAATCCCATGACTGACACCCCAAGTTACCACCGACATACCAACCCATTACGCTAGGCCATGCCCATTCACCTTGGTCACATCGGTGGTCCAACACCACCTACATTGCAATCCCGTCTCTTAAAGACTGGGCCATCCATCCATGAATGGTCATCCCATATCCACTCCATAGCATCATTAGGATGCCCGCAGACATGGGGAATAGCCTTCTCCAATATCTCCTTTTTGGTCCCCACCAAATCCCTTTTTGTCCATAGCTATGTTTGCCAACACTGCCACTGGATTAAGGCCCATAAACCCAACTACTAAATCCTACTGTCCTCTGGGATTTCCTCACCGTGTGACTGTGTCCTTAGTCACCACACTAGAGGGCTACTCCTCTTTCTTTCCACAGTCTGGGACTTTGGGACAACATTTCGGAACACCGTGGCCCTACGCGGGCCTCATGGGTACTCTCCCTGCCTTCTACTTTTGGGTGTGTAAACCACATATTTTTCCGTTCCAATTTTCCAGCTTACCTCGTCTATCTGACCAACATTGCCTTGGCTTGTGCTAAGTTCCCTCGCCAAGGTTCCCGCCTATTGTACCAGCTCCTACTTGGTTCTACTTGGTTTCAGTTACTCACTGCACGAGCAACGGAGCGTTAGCCATCCATCCACGAATTCCCAAATCTCTCCCAATCCCCCTCCTCGGGTTAGACTAGACTTAAGGTTCTGCTACACTCCCCGTAGGCACAAGCCGCCAAGCACACCAAGCCTCCAAATCCCTAACACCCCTTGGTACAACAAGACTTGATCATGGGACCCTCTAAATCCCAAGCCTTGGGTGCAACACTTGCTTCGGGACATCGGGGCAAAACACCATGGCCTAATGGCCCGGTATGGGTACCTCTACCCCCCCACTTCCATCCCGAAGGGAAGGCCCAAGCCCCTAGGAAGGGCGAGGACTAATGAGCCACAAGGTACTCAAGTGGGGCACCACTCCACATAAGCCAGGAGCACCGCAGTCGGTTTCCCTTTCGGGAGTGGGAGCTGCTCTTGAGCACTTCCCTGGGTGGCCCACCCAAGCCCATGCTCACTCCCACCCAAGGCCCCTCGGCCCCAGTCTCAACCTCAAGTCAGTTTGGAAGCACCACTGGAGAGTTCCTTCAAGACTGGTTCCTAGACCTCACTATCCCTACTATACTTTTGGAACCCCCTGCAGCCCCGCCCCCCCCCCCCCCCTCCCTAGGAGACACATGCTTTGGGCTTTCACCCCTTGACCCGTATTAGTATTCAGACTCGGTCTCGGACTCAATCTCGGACCCGACTTCAGACTCGGTCTTCGATTCGGCCTTGGGCTCGATCCCGGACTCTATCTCGAACTCAGTCTCAGAGTCGGTCTTGGACTTGATCTTTGACTCGGTCCCATCCGATGAACTCTTTGTCATTTCGGTCATGCTTTCAGGGATCCTTTAGCGTACGACATCTCGGGGAGTCGGTTCCTTACAACTCCACCACCCATAGAAGAAGTTCGATGCCCACGTTGAACGTCTCTTTTTTATCCTACGACTTGTTGACCATGTCTCCGGGGGCATCCCCCCACTTAGCGGTGTGCCTAAGTTAGCCTCCCTGGCCAAGAGCTCATGACAATGGAATATAGGTGTCCCTATACCCCTCACTTCACCATGCCCTAGTATGGGGTCGGGACTTGAACCCAGCCTTGCTTTACTAGGGGGTTGGGACTCGAACCAAACCTCCGTAGAATACGTCTACAGATTCGACATCCCCACGGAGAGTCGGGTGTAGTGCCCTACACCTGGTCAACCTAGCTAACCCATACTAATTAGCTTACCTTCGGCGCGCCTTCGGGTCCCAACATATGCCATTGCTCAACTTCACAAATTGATATTTTAATTAAACTTTGCATAAGTACATAGAGTTCTGCCTTGCAGAAATTCCTCCACTAGATCTCGCGCGTTCGCTAGGTTCTCCTCCGGTTCCCATGTTGCTTCGTAGTGTGGAAATCCTTTCCATTTCACATGGAACTCTCTCACCTTGCGTCCTTGTCGCTTGCTTTTACACGCATTGAGGATGGCCTCAACTTCGTATTCCTCTTCCCCTTGGATAACCTTAGGTAAAGGTTTTACTTGGTCCTTGCGAAGCGAATCCTCAAAGTACGGCTTGAGTAAGTTCATGTGGAACACTAGGTGCATCTTCCCCATCTCTCAAGGAAGTCAGAGACGGTAAGCCACTTTACCGATTCGTGCCTCAATCTCGTAAGGCCCGCGAACCTGCTTAAGGAACTCAAGATCAATTCATTTACAGGAATACATGCATTTTTACCTTTAAGCTCTATTTCGTTAAAGTGGGAATTGTCATTATCCCACTTGTAAAATAAGGTTTCCAAACCTTTATATAGTATATAAATATAACAAAATTCAACTGCATTGAGGCACATGCCATTTTATTTTAAACAAGGAAATGTCTACTCAATCACTTCTCCTCCCCCTGCCACTGCTTCACCTCTCTCTTCTCCTTGTCATCGTCGTCCAATTTCTTTCCATCCTTTTAATATTGGCTCAGTTGCTCCGAGTCTAGGTGGAGCCCAAGTCCCCATTCAATCTTTACTTTCCCATTATTAATAAAACAACTTCGTAGACTTCCAATAACATGCTGTAACACTTCTAGTATAATGCAAATCCTCTCAAAGAATTGTCTTTTAATATTAATACAATGGCATGGAACCCCATGCCATAATAAGTTACATTTTTAAATAAATACATGCCATCTCAGACTGTTATTTTTTGCCTCCAACGCCTATACAATAATCTTGGAATTTCATCACTCTCCACACTATCAGGATTTAAACCCAATAGTAATGCCATCTCTTCTCTAATACGTCCACGCTCATGTTCAGTGGTCGAAGAACCCATCCGGTTGAGCAGATTATGGAGATGCGGATAGTGCTTGGCTAGACAATATACATGCCATAAATGATGACTGGTGTCTGTCCGATCAAATGGCTTCTGATATACCGTTCCATCTGCCATTTGGTTGATTTCTGCAGCCACCTCCTGGACTGGCCGGTTCTCTATCACCATCGCTCCAAGCCGTTTTGCAAGGTCCCCCAGAACATACGGTTTCTTCTCCCTAGTTTCCATACTGCAAGAGATGGGGTGCACTGCATATGTGTGCGTGTTCGCTGTAGTTTTAATCGGCGAGTCATCGATGATGAGGATTTCACTTGAGCTAGCAGTCCGGTTCATCACTACAGCCTCTGGCTTGACGAAGATGGGCTTGCTACCCCTCACATGGACCATAGTCAAGCAATCCTCCTGCGTTAGGAGAAAGTCAAATGGTAATATTACTTGCGTCTGATCGTGCATCATCTGTAGCAACGTTAATGCATTGTAGCGCATCATGGATGTCCAAACTCCCAATTGCAAATTGAACCCGGCCCTCTGTTTTAAGTGTCGCATGGTCATTATTAGATCCCGCAGTTTCTCCCGTGTGATTAATGTGAATCTGTCTCTTTTGACCAACTTGCGACTGCAGGCTTTGGAGGGTGCAATGACATTCGAGGACGAGCCACGCTCATGGGAGAAAAGGACACCGTTCAGATCAAAAACGATACAGTACCTTCGCCGTGACTCTGAAATGAAATGCGTCAGCATAAAAAATGGTACAAGTCAATTTTACCATCTACAATATTAGCGAATGTTGCTCCCGATGGTCGTTGAGAGGGTTTTGGTCGAGGAAACGTGAAGGGCGGAAATACTCTCCTCTGCAATGTGGGGTCAATTGCATCCGATGGCGTGTGGGCACATGCCATTTCAGCTGTAGACTCTGGTACAACTGGCTCAACAGTGGCATGGGGTGGTTCCGATGGCGTGTGATCACACGCCATTTCAGCTGGTGCCTCCGTTGGCAAAGTGGACATGACCGAACAGGCAGCAGGGGCGGTGTAGGGAGGTTCCAACGGCGCGTAGTCAGACGATTGGGCACACGTTGAGTCCGTTGGAAATGAGGATACGACCGGCTCGGCGGTTGGGGCGGCCTCATGTGGGTCCAATGGCGCCTGGTCACCGTCAGTTGGATACGTGGACAAGATTGACTCAGTGGTATGGGCAGCATCAAGTGGAGCGTGGTCAGCTTGCTTGGCGTTGATATGGATAGTAGCCTCCACCAGCTCTGATGACTCTTGCAGCCAAGTAGAGTCCACTGGCGGATCCATATGCATGTCCAAATATCTCCCTTCGATTGAGATGGTATCCTCCCGTGCTACTAAAAACAAACTCATTAGCACATTGAATCGACTATACTGTATTTACCATCAACTGCTATTGAGGAACTAGGACCGATATCACTTGAGCGCACTGCTGATTCTGAAGGATTGGACATACGTTTCGACCCTTGCTTGGCACTATCCTTCCTCGACACTAAAGGCTAGAGTTTGTAAATTCAACTGAATAATCTCTACTTACCATTTGCTCTACGACCTACATGGACAATGTTAGAAATGGTAAAAGGTTAGGAATGGATGTACTATTATTTACCTGATGGTTTGTCTTGTATGACCTTCCTCCGCTGCTCTTTGGCCACCTCAGGCTGGCCATCGTCGTCATCATCGTCGTCGTCGTTATTGTGATCGTCACCATTGTGAGGACCATCCAAGTCCTCTTCGTCCTCCTCTTCTTTGTCCTCCTCTTCGTCCTTCTGCTCTTCCTGCTCATTATCTTTCTCTGGCTCCTCATCCCCCTCCTGCATTTCTTCCATAGGCTGCTCAGGCTGGATGGCTTGTTCTTCCAGGACCATCTTGGGAAAATCATCTGGCCGAGTCTCCATCTCAAAATACAAGACATCCATAGCCTGTTTTAGTGCGTGACCTAGGACCGTATCCTCACCCGACTGTCTTCACATGGTTTCTGCACGTTCTTGCACCCTTCGAAGACGACGAGATGAGAAAAACGTGGCCCTGACTTGAAAAGCTTCCCTCATCCATTGTACCTCTCCATTGAGATTGGGGAAGGGGAGTCCGCCATAGGAATCTGAGTCATGAGGTGGTGACTGCCTGCTTTCACTCAGCCCTTGATCTGCAATGAATGGCATGAGCACACACGCCATAACCGCGAGGCATTACCTATCATCTTTTCGTTGCCCTTCTTCCTTTTCGAATCAAACGCCTCTGATCTCGACGACTGTCCAACGTGCTTTCGCTTTTTATGACCACTGTCAGTTTGAGCTTGGCTGGTGCTTGCCTATTTTGCCTTTGAAGAAGGTTCTCCTGCAAGGAATGGCATGAGACCACACGCCATTGAAAATATAATTTGTACCTCCTTTTTTCATATTGCTTGTCTATTTTTCCTTCTTCGATGCGACACTAGTGCGCTTTTCAGTCCTCGTGTCTGAATATTCACAACGATCTATAATCAAAATGGCGTGAGGCCTCACGTGACCTTACCTTGTGCAAGTTGTGAGCTCGGCTGGGTATCTTCAACAGTAGCTGTTAACGCCGTTTCAGCATCTGGGGGTGGCCACGCTCCTGCATACAGAGCTTGTGAGATAACATTTAAACTTAAAGTGTGTACTCACCAGGTTCACAAAGAAGATACTGTTTTTCTTTGGCAATTGTAATTATATGCTTCATTGAAGTCACCTCTTCAATGGAGTTTGTCACCGCAACACACGGGACACCCTTGAGTAGTTGTGAGACACAAAATCCCTAGGCCCCAAAGTGGAGCCGGAAGGGCGCCACATGGTAGTGGCCGAGGCGAGAGCCAAACGAGCGTAACACGTTTGGACCAAAAGCTCCGACTTGAAAAGTCAAGAGCGGGAGTGGAACTCCCAACGAAGTGCTCGAGGAACGAGCACGAAGCGAGCAAAAGGCGAGGCTCCAAAAAGGGACCCAAAAGGACCAACGCATGACACGTGGGAGTGTCCGAGATGGAGTCCGAGGTGGACCCGAGATGGACCCGAGTTGGAGTCCGAAGTGGAGTCCGAGATGGACCCGAGTTGGAGTCCGAAGTGGAGTCCGAGGTGGACCCGAGATGGACCCGAGATGGAGTCCGAAGTGGAGTCCGAGATGGAGTCCGAAGTGGAGTCCGAGATGGAGTCCGAAGTGGAGTCCGAGATGGAGTCCGAGATGGAGTCCGAGGTGGACCCGAGATGGACCCGAGTTGGAGTCCGAAGTGGAGTCCGAGATGGACCCGAGATGGAGTCCGAGATGGAGTCCGAGATGGAGTCCGAGGTGGACCCGAGATGGACCCGAAATGGAGTCCGAGATGGAGTCCGAGATGGACCCGAGATGGAGTCCGAGATGGAGTCCGAGATGGACCCGAGATGGACCCGAGATGGAGTCCGAGATGGAGTCCGAGATGGAGTCCGAGATGGAGTCCGAAGTCGAGACCGAGACCGAGACCGAGACCGAGACCGAGACCGAGATCGGGACCGAGACCGAGACCGAGGCCGAGGCCGAGACCGAGCCCGAGCCCGAGTCCGAGTCCGAAGCCGAGTCCGAGTCCGAGTCCGAGTCCGAGTCCGAGTCCGAGTCCGAGTCCGGAGCCTGAGAGGGTGAAAGCCCAAAGCGTTCGTCTCCCAGACCCTGGGGGGTTTGGTGAGCCCCAAAAGTATAGTAGGGGGAGGACTGCAGTGGAGCCAGTTTGGCCAGGAAAGGCCAGTTTGGCCCAGGAAGGCCGGACCCAGTGTTGGGTGATGAGCTGCCCACTGGGAAGTCCAAGACTAGAGTGAACACGGACCGACAAGCGGGGTAGCTTGGTGAAGTGTTCAAGAGCCGGCTCTAGTTCCCCCGGGAGATCGACTGGCCGATGCTCCCAGTCCAAGTGTGGGTGGCACTACCTACTTGGATACCAAGCGTGGCTCAATGGAACCTCGCCCTAAGCCCATGGCTAGAGCACCTAAAGGCGATAGGTGGGGAGAGTACCCAGGTGGCTCGCGTAAGGCCACGGTGTTCCGAAATGTTGTCCCAAAGGCCCAGACTGTGGAAAGGAAGAGGAGCAGTCCTCTGGGGTAGTGACCAAGGACACAGTCATGTGGTGAGGAAGTCCCAGAGGACCGTGGGACTTAGTGGTCGGGCCTGTGGGCCTCGATCCAGTGGCAGTGTTGGCAAACACGGCCAGGGGCAAAAAGGGACTTGGTAGGAACTGACAAAGGGACTTTGGGGAAGGCAATTCCCCAGGTCTGTGGGCATCCTAAGGATGCTAAGGAGTGGATCTAGGATGACCACTCGTGGACACATGGCCAAGTCTTGGAGAGACGAGGTGGTGATGCAAGTGGTGTTGAACCACTAGTGCAGCAAAGGTGAATGGGCATGGCCTTAGCGTAACGGGCCGAGATGTCAGTGGTACCTTTGGGTGTCGGTCTCGGGACCGGACACGTGGAGCACTTGGACCAGGTGCAAGTGTGGAGTGGCATGGATGCCATTCTTGGGGCTAGCAAGTCCCAAGTCCTGAATTGGACTGATGGAGGTTGTGAATGAGACTCCTCGAAGTGGTCAGAGGTGTGGTTAAGTGACTAAAGTAAAATGGAAAATTTAGTCGCTTACAGTAGTGCGGCTCGAAAGAATAGTCCGCCGCAGTTGTACTCGACAACGCATTTGCCCTTGGAGTCGGAAGCAGGTGACCCACCCGCTATTGCGTTGAAGACCCAGCTGAGCATTTCCCATGCTGCACCTGGAGCTTTCTTTGGATTCGAAAGCTCCATAGCCGTCTTCAGTTCCTCAGGCACGGGTAAATTGACCTCCCTCAGATCAATTCGATTGGCCTTGTCGAACGAAGCTGGGAAGTCACTCCAGTCCCACTCTGCTGCAGGACCAATAACAAGGGCGAGTGTGAAGATGCGGACATTCGTCGGTATCTTCTTCTTAGCCATTATCCCATGGATCTCCCGCATCTCCTTGCCTTTCAACCGAGCCTTCACCTCGTTCAAGGCCTTCCAGAACTTGTGATAGGATTCGCAGTCGTAGATCATATAGTGGACTGAAGATTCCACCTCCGCAAGTCCCACCATTAAGTCAATGATGGAGCTGACTTCGTCTGCATGAGTGATCTCCTCGTTTGTGAAGTCCATCACACAAAAGATGTTCTTGACCTGCTCATCTCCGCGGGAAACGATGCTCCTCCACCTTTGATCCTCATCCGAATTCAAGTATACCCGGTAAGGTTCTCGATAGGCCTCTGCTGCGGGGTCGAGCTGTTTCTGAAGCCGGCGGTCGACATCAATCTTAATGAAATTTGGATACTGATCCAACTTCTCAGCTTTACTTTTCGTGGCATCCCGCAGCAGATCGATGAACTTGGGGGCCCCCTTCACGTACTCGTCGATGTCTTCATTTGACAACTCCAGCGCTTCCATCATCTCTTGCGTGGTGTCGATGCTCACCCTCTCCACGGCCACTTGCTCGAAGATCCAATCCTTCAATAGCGCACGAGCTCTCAGAGTCGTGCACAAGTCCTCGTATGTCACAATATGGCCGGGAGTCATTTTGGTCTTGTTGAAGACAACCTCACCACGTAGAAGAGCATTAGCCACTGTCAGAAGGTTGTCGTCGTCTAGAGACCGCGAGAAACACAAGGCGTTGAGCTTCAAATCATTGGGCTTCCGGCCGTCCTCCACACCCATTGAGTTTGGCAACTCCCCGTCATGGTACCTCCTCAGCACATCTACCCATTTGTCAAAAACAACTTTTGTCGCGAGTAGAATGTTATGGATGCTGAGTGTGTCATTGACCCCCAGTGTTTTCGAGAGAAGACTCGAGAATTCCTGCAATGGAAATGGCGTGAGGCCACATGCTATGCCACATACAACGAGGCTTACCTGCCAGGCGCTAGTTGCTAGTGCACGTCCTTGTCCTGGTTTTTGTGGCTTCTTCAGTTGAACCCAGAGCTTCCGTGTTCGTGCCAATGTCTCGTGCAGACCCGATTTGTAGCACGTTTCTTGCTTGACATTCTGCGCGTGGGAGATGTATATGATAGATCGGAGGGGCGAGTTGCCTTTTATCAGGCGGACAACTCTTGTCTTGAAGACTTTCTTCACCTCCTCGCCCACCATAATATCCACAACTATCTCTTGCATCGCCAAGCTAGAATGCTGCCCGGAGACGCCATAGAACCAGATGTTCTGATCATCCAACACCTTCCTATTGATCAAGTCTGGAAACCTCATCTCGCCCTTCATTGTTCGGTAGTAGGGGATCACGTCTGCGATGTCGGGTGTTACTGGACTTGCCAGCATCTTCTGCTTCAATTTCTCCACCCACTCATCAGATACTAGCCTGTGGTTGTATTTGCTTTGGATGTCGATACGGCTCACGTCGATTGTATATACTTTGTTGGAATAGTAACAAGTACTATTATCTGCGACGATTTTTGCTGCCTCTTCTTGCTCTTTCTGCTCTTTGCGGCTCTTCTTTTTGGTGGGTGTAGTGTTCGAACCCGAGGCAATGGCATCACTGAGTAGCTTCTTTTTTGGAGCAGGAGAGTCGGACGTCGGCTTGAGCTTGACCACCCTTTTCTGCTTCGAGGTAGTTTCCAAATCGACCCCCTTCCCCTTTGCTTCGCGAACTGGAGTCACTCTCAACGGCTCAATGTTGGAATATAGTTTTTGAACATCGCCGTAGGTGAGGTCTGTGGATTCCATGTGATCTTCATAGACCCGCAGCGTCTTTGAAATTGTGGGCCTCCTGGACAACCTCTCCCTAGCTCCCTCTAGGAATTCCTCATAGCCGCTGCCCCCCTCCGGGAAGCCGCTAGGATGTGCAAGGTGGATCTTGAAGGCAGACGCTGTCTCTACCACAAGTGCCAGTCCATATTCTTGCATGGAACTGCATGGAGTGTCTGTCACTTGGATGAGGATCCCCATGCATTCTTTTCTCCCACCATCTGTGTTGTATAGCCTCAGATCCTCGCCTTCCATCCCGAAAGTCCAACTGGTGAACTCCTCCCCCTTCTCTGCATCCACATTGACAGTGGCTGGAAGAAGAACGCAATTCCTCGCCTGTTCAGAAATGCACAACAATTAGAGCTGACAGATGAAAAGCTAGCAGCTAGAAATAATGTGAGGCCACACGCCATTCACCACTGCATCAGATGTCTTGAGGCTGCATCCTAAGATGGCATGAGGCTACACGCCATCTGTAACCGGACTGCACTCGAGAGCCCAATCGGTGCATGCCAATGTTGCTACTGAATGGCATGTGGCCTCATGCCATTTTCTACTTGGCCTAAAAGACTTACCATTTGAAGCCGAATGGAGGCGTGACAACCGGACTCGCTGGCAAATGTGCACTGTGTGTGCAGCGGATCGTAGCAGCAAGGCTACTCTGCCACTTACAGTTGGAGAGTGGCGCTGAAATCTCCTGGGACGCCAAGTGGGCTGCGTGTGGGTGGCAGAGTGGGCGGCGGAGTTGGCAGCGAAGTTACAAACTGGGTGTGTCTTGAAGTGGACGCCGATGCACACGAGCGCGATGCGAGCGCGAGTGTGATGCAAGCGCGAGTGGACGCCGATGCACACGAGAAACCTGTAGAGAAGTGGGAGCGCGAGTGGGAGCGCGATGCGAGCGCGAGTACGAAGCAAAATGCAAAACCTAACCTCACACGCGCGAAATGTCACGATGGTTGGTAATCCCGCCACGTCATCATTTCTCGGACTTGGGCGCCACCATTAATTTCTGGATCGGCGCGCGCATGCGTGAAATCCAAAAGAAATCCGCAACGTCATCATTCCTCGGACTGCATGCACGCGAAATCCAAAAGAAAGATCATGATTGGGATATCATTTAATACCCTCGCTATATTTATACCATGCATGATTGGATATTCCAAAGCATCTTGTATTTCCAAAAATGCCAGATGTTCAGCTAAATAAATTGTCAGAGGATGACATTCAAGCATGTGGGCTCATGCAATTTTGATCCCAAAAAATGCACCAAAAAATGCTCGGCGTCATCTGGCGTTATCTCTTGAATGGCGTGGGGCCGCATGCCATTTTCAAGAGCACATAGGAGTATATTCCTAGAATATTCTGACACGCGCGAGATTGTTTTGAGTTTCCTGGAGATCCAACAGTTATATCACAACTAGATTTTACAGAATGGTATACAATGTCCTTCTTGATGACCCTGCAAAGAAGCATCTCGATCGGACACCACATGAGACCACACGAGCCTTACAATGTTTCAGGGGCATTTGCCATAGATCCGACCGTTATTTTGCTCCAAGATTCTACAGTTTGGTGTGCATTGACCTTTCCATCGACACTGCAAAGGGACATCACAATCAGATGCGGGATCACAAGAAACCAACTTCACTAACTCTGGTTTCACCAAAATCTACGTAAGGAGTTATGAAATGAAAGGACCCTCTCTATTGAAATGTGTTTATGGTCCTAGGGGCATTGTGACATATCAAAGGATTTTGCATCAAGTTCTGTATTTGCATGTTTATCAAGCTACTGAATTGCTAAACCCTAAACCCTAAACCCTAAACATGTGGCAAATGCTGCGTGAAGAAAGATGCCCTTTCTGGGCAAATGCTGTAAGAGGCAGATGCCGAGCAAATGTATCTCAGGCTAGTGAAGGGGACAAACGAAAGCTAGCAACCAAAGGAATGTAAGCAACCAAAGGAATGTAAGTAGGGCATGTGTTTGTAAGTTTAAAAATGCCTCAACCACTTAAATTCCCAAGTAAATAAAGCTGTTTCTATTTTTGGTACAGGTAAACTTTATAGCGTGTGGGCTCATGCAATTTTGAACCCAAAAATGCACCAAAAAATGCTCGACTGGCATTATTCTTTGAATGGCGTGTGGCCTTATATTGCCATAAATGACACAGCATAATTATTCCTTTACACGGCGAATAATCTTGGAGCACATAGGAGTATATTCCTAGAATATTCTGACACGCGCGAGATTGTTTTGAGTTTCCTGGAGATCCAACCGTTAGATCGCAACCAGATTTTACAGAATGGTATACAATGTCCTTCTTGATGACCCTGCAAAGAAGCATCTCGATCGGACACCACATGAGACCACACGAGCCTTACAATGTTTCAGGGGCATTTGCCATAGATCCGACCGTTATTTTGCTCCAAGATTCTACAGTTTGGTGTGCATTGACCTTTCCATCGACACTGCAAAGGGACATCACAATCGGATGCGGGATCACAAGAAACCAACTTCACTAACTCTGGTTTCACCAAGATCTACGTAAGGAGTTATGAAATGAAAGGACCCTCTCTATTGAAATGTGTTTATGGTCCTAGGGGCATTGTGACATATCAAAGGATTTTGCATCAAGTTCTGTATTTGCATGTTTATCAAGCTACTGAATTGCTAAACCCTAAACCCTAACCCTAAACATGTGGCAAATGCTGCGTGAAGAAAGATGCCCTTTCTGGGCAAATGCTGTAAGAGGCAGATGCCGAGCAGATGTATCTCAGGCTAGTGAAGGGGACAAACGAAAGCTAGCTATAAACATGACGGGATGCAAATAGATTACTAGGCTGGTCCTGCGAAAATCAAAAACCATAATTGAAAACATTGAAAATGCAAAAAGAAAGGTTTATAATATTTTTGAATTTTAAGCAACCAAAGGAATGTAAGTAGGGCATGTGTTTGTAAGTTTAAAAATGCCTCAGCCATATAAATTCCCAAGTAAATAAAGCTGTTTCTATTTTTGGTACAGGTAAACTTTATAGCGTGTGGGCTCATGCAATTTTGAACCCAAAAATGCACCAAAAGATGCTCGACTAGCATTATTCTTTGAATGGCATGTGGCCTTATATTGCCATAAATGGACGTACACACACAGCATAATTATTCCTTTACACGGCGAATAATCTTGGCGCGGATCGCTGACATGGCATGGCAAAGTTCGAATCACTGACATGGCACAGCTGGATCGAGGCAAGGACATGATGTGACAAAGTTCAACCTCCGACAGCAAAGTCTAGAAGCTACTCAGTTTGAAATTTGTCAGAGGAATCATAAGATCTGGTTTGTCAGAGGATTTGATGTGACGTTCAAGCGTGTGTTATTTTTGAATTCTCGAACTCATTCCTAGGTCTATCATTTTTGTGCGCCGTGTTCTTGGTTCTGCTGAGCGCAGTGAGCGCTGCTTGTGTAAGCGGCGTTGCGAGCTGTGGTTTATGCGTCTACAAGCGGTTGCGGCATTGCGAGCGCCATTGCGAGCGGCAGTTTATGCGAGTGGCAGTTTGTGCGAGCGGCGCTACGAGCAGTTGCGGTGTTGCGAGCGGCGCTACGAGTAGTTGCGGTGTTGCGAGCGGCACTATCTTTGGTGTGGCTACCGCTTCCTCTTGATATTCGGCACTTGTGCTTCCTGGTATGTTCACCATGGAATGGTTTACGACCACATTTAGAAATGGCATGAGGCCACATGCCATCTTGGGCCCTTGCAATTTCATGGCTAGCGTATTGTCATGTATGTTTTTACTTGCCTGCAGCTGTGTGTATATCAAGATGGCATGAGGCCTCATGCCATCTTTGGCCCCTACTAGCCTATTGCCATATTCCTTTTGCCTTGCTGCAACTGTATATATTTTTGTATGGGTGACTAGTCACACACACAAAAATATATACAGTTGCAACAAGGCAAAAGGAATATAGCAACAGGCTAGCAAGGGCCAAAGATAGCGTGAGGCCTCATGCCATTAGTGGTACCACTAATGGCATGAGGGCTCATGCCAATTTTGTGAATGCGAAATTTCACGTGGGTGTCAATAGCATGTTTGAATAATGGCATGTGGCCTCATGCTATTTGGTATGTTATGATTTAGGCCATTCTCCAATCATTTTTTGTATGGTCTTAACTTTTTTTCTGCACTTTCAGAATGGCCTTCAGGGTTGGGGAAAAGGTTTACATTTTGAATGGTGGGAAGAGAGTTGCAAAAGGGACCCTTGTGTCTATGGATGGGAACTTTGTTATACACTGTCAAAGGCTTGGGGAAGGCAATGCTGCTGTATCAGTAGAGACTGTCTTCGATGGGAATGTGGTCGCTATTGAACGAGGAGAGATGGTCGTCGGGGTAAATGCTGTTGTTGCCTTGAAAAATCTGCAGAAGAAAGCAGATGTTGGGGACAGCGCAAGTGCGACGCATGTTCCCTCCGTGGATCTTAAGAACCGTGCTACATGGATTCAGGCAAAGGTGTTTCTAAACAACCCCGAGGGGGAGGTGGTAGCTGAGGGCTTAGCCACAGTTGTCGATCCAAGAGATGCGGTTGCTAATCAAGAATTGGGCTGGGATGATATTGGAGTTGCAATTTTAGAGGTTGTTGACACAGAAGAAAACAGTCTGACTATTGGAAGCATTGTGCGGTGGAAATTGAGGCATTTAGTGTTTGAGAATGTGAAGGATTCACAATCAAACACCACTACAACTGATGACAGAACATCTCTTCATGGGAAAAGAAAGTACACCTTCCTACAGCGCAGCTAAAGGGATCTGAGCAACGAACCGAAAAGGCAGAAAATGGCGATGGAGGTTCGAATGGTCTCGACAGTTGCTTGTTGCAAGAGGAGGTGCTGTCAACATGCTGATTGGGATGCTATTGAAGAGGAGAGAGCAAGATACAAGACATTGTCCTGGAAGGCAGCTCGCAATTTTGTGTATGAGGCATTACGGTCATCTGTTGATGCTTCAGAACATCAGGTGGGGGGCATGGTCTTCCAGAGGGGTTTGGTCTGCATGAAGGCATGGAGAATCATTTATGGAGTCCCTCGAACCACATTCTACAGAATCAAAACTGAGTTCGAGGAACAAAGGGTTCAACAGGCAGTCCATGGGAACGACGGTACGCACAAAACCAGGGGTCATGTTGTATATGGAGAGGCAATCTTCAAGAGGTTTGTCGAGACATGTAGCGAGCAGCAACCACATAAAACCCGCCTCTTGGAAGATGGAACACGAGACACCCAACGAGTTCTCCCTTCCATGTATACCAAGGGGGCCATATTGGAAGATGTGAATCGGGAACTCCAGAGTAATGGCTACAGGAAGCTGAGCCAATCTAGATTTAGTAGATTGTGGAGCAACAGGTTCAGGGATGTGAGTATAGGAAAGTACTCCAGCTTTTCAAAGTGTGACGAGTGCACTGCTATCAAAATGGCTTTGTCGAAGAATTCTTGCAGCGCTCAAGAGCGAGAGACGTTGGTTAGAAGGCGGCTCGACCACAACATCGAGCAGAGAAGCTGCAGGACTGCATATTATCATAACAGGATTCTCTCCATGGAGAGACCTGACTCTTACCTCTGCATCATCCACAACAAAATGGACCAGAAAAAGACGTGCTTACCTCGACTCAATCTTGCCCCCAAGGCAATCTCTTCATCCATGCAGCTGCCTGTGTCTCTGTTTGGCATAATCGCTCATGGGCATGGTGCCCAGAACTATGGGAACTTCTTTGTACCTCTATGGGGTGGCGGGGGTGCAAACATGATGATTGCGTCCCTAGCAAAACACTTAAGGTCTCTGCAAAGTGCGCAGACTGAGCTGAACGGCCAACCCTTGCATAAGGCCCTTGTCGATCGAACCCCATACAGGGTTCAGCTGGAGGAGGAGCAAAGGCTTGCAGTATCGCGTGGGGCCCCATGCCATCCCAGTGAATATGTTGGCCGTCAGATTGTAGGGTTATCACGTGAGGCCTCATGCCATTCCGACGAGGCTGGTCGCCCGGTGAATGCACAGCCTCATCCAAACGAAGCAGAATCTCAAGGAAGTTCTTGCGGCCGATGTGGCCTTCCACCCCATCTTCTGCTCCAAACAGACAATGCTGGCAGTGAGAACAAAAACATGTACGTCTTCGCGTACTTGGCGATGCTTGTTGCCAAAGGCATATTTGAAACGGTTACACTTGGCTTTCTCATGGTTGGGCACACTCATGAAGATGTCGATGCCATGTTTAGTCACCTGGCAGAGTCCCTCCGGCGATCCAATGTCCTCACCCTCCCACAACTCTACGATGAATTCCAAAATTGCATCAAAGGCACTGTTGAAGCTGCACTTGTGACAGAGGTTCCAGACTTTAAGGGGTTTGTAAGAGGCTACATCAGGGACGGATCCGAAACGCTGATTGGCCACTCCAAGCCTCTTCAGTTTCATTTCAGCATGCGTGACGGTGCTCCAGTGATGAGGTACAAGATGAGAGAATGGGACACAGTGTGGCTGCCAGTGGATGGCATTGAACTCTTCAAGAGAGATCCCATAACTGGGGAACCTATGATTCCTCAGGGTTCCCCACGGCCGATGCACCCGGATGGACTCAAAGACCAGGAAAGTATAGTGGCCGGGATTAGACAGCATATTGCCTTCTGGAAGAGGGGGTTGGTGTTTGGTGGAGAATCCTATTTTAAGAGGTGCAAGCCTTTGCTCGAATACTGGGAGAAGATTATATCTGCTATCCAAAATGGGCCGGTTGTATATGAAGAATTGGAAGAGTCCTTTTGGCCAGAACCCAGAGCACCAGATAGTAGCAGAACAATGTCCTCTGGAAATGCAGTGACAGATAACGATGTTGAGGATCACTATTGTGGGCCGAGGAACAAGAAGCCGGATTCAGCATTCAATCCAGTACAAGTCTGCAAAGGAATGGTCGTGCTTGTCAGACCCAGTAATAAAAAACAAATGATATGGGTGGGGCGCTGCATCACTGATGCAGAGGAGGACGCGGAAACTAACTCCTTCAATGTAACTGTGGAGTGGTTCAAGCCAAGTTCCGGATATACGAAGGATTGCCTAGAAAAGAGATGGGTGCTGAATCCAAGGGATCCCAGCATGAGCATATCGGTGGATAATGTTGTGCATGGTTGGATGCGGAAGCAGAGTGCCACCATCACCTTGCCAGACCATGCAAGAGATGCAGCAAGAGCATTCATAACCCGGGTTCAAGGTGAGATTTAATATTCCTTTACTAAGTTTCTAATGTATTTTATTTCAAGGTGAACAATCCGAATCTGAATCAGAGGAGGCTTGATATAGTGTGTGAGGTAAAACAAAGATGATGTGACATATGCATTTACCAATCACACGTGCATAAATCTAATAATATGGCGTGTGGCCCATATTAATGGCACATAAACCCATATTGTGGGCTTACGTGCTTTATGTACCATCATTCCCTTGCAGCGTGTGTGTTGGTTTCCTTTTATAACACAACGAACTCCATATTTTAGGGTGAAGAGCGTTCTCATGGCAAGCACAAAATCTGTAAGTGAGGCAGAAAAGGAGACGGAGAAGGAGATAGGTGAAGATGTAGAATATATAAGTCTTCCAAACTCCCCGTACTATACTCCAGGTGATCATTTTTCTGAACAAACGGCAATATTAACAACTATCGAGAACACCCCAGTAACGTCAGAGACAACAATCCAAAGCAAAACAACTGACCCGGAGAAGGATGATAGTACCGCTGAGAGTACCAAAAAGGAGGTGTCCACTAGCGCTTAGGCTTATAATGGCGTGTGCCCTCATGCCATTTACTTGATCACCAAATACCTTTTTCCCTTTGCACTAGTATATCTTAATACCGGTCTGAGAAATAGAATGGCATGTGCCCTCAGGCCTTTTACTAAATCACCTTTGAAAGAAATGCAAGCCTCTATGTCGTAAAAAAAAGGTACTAGAGAAATTCCTTAATAATATGAATGTTATTTAGTTTCATGAAAATACACTAAGGGTCAAATGAGTTAAATGACTTCTCCAGACTAGCAATGCCTCTTGCTACACCTTCACAATTAGATTCGTTAGAAAAAGATAACATTGAATAATATCTAAATGTTCTCACCATTAAGTTATATGTCTGGCTAATAGGAATGACGTTCATCTTGGAAAGCTCACCACACGCTCAATGAACAAACAAATAGTGTGTGCGCGCATGCCATCACTCTTCTTTAGCTTCAGATTCGGCTTGTTCACCTTGACAATGAGATTTATTATACAACCAGATGGACTCAGTCTGGACACAAAGTCACCGCGCTAGTCACCATGCCCCAGATATGTCTAGCCCCTGGACAAAAAACATATAATTTCACGTCATTTTCAAATACTTGAAAATTTGTACCTAGTCCCATTTTACTGAATAAATCCCACTTTAACGAAATAGAGCTTCTTTGGGTCAACTTTCGGCTGATCCCACTTTGTAGCCTAAGGTTCTTGGTGTTCAGCCACACCTTCTCCCCAGCTTGGAACTCTACTTCCTGGCGCTTCTAGTTCATGTACTTGGTTTGCTTTTGTTGAGCCCGTTCCAAGGAATCCCTCACTAGATTCCAAATGTTGAGTCTTTCTATCATGAATGCCTCCACTGTGGGTAGCTCTCCATGATACTCGGCCACGCTGAGTTCCACAGAACCTTCAATAGTTCGCCCATTGATGACTTCCCATGGACTCACCCCGATACTTGAATGTGGTGAGTTGTTATAACACATTTCCACAAGTCCCAAATGACTTACCCAGTCGGTCTGGTCTCCCGAGACATAGCATTGCAAATAATCCTTCAGCTGCCTATTCACCCTTTCCGTTTGTCCGTCTGTCAAGAAGTGTTAGTGCCATCAAACTTGACTTAATACCCAATACCTGTCTGTGGGTGATAGGCTGTGCTGAATTTCAACTTGGTGTGATACTGTTCCAGAAGAGTCCTCTAGAACCTACTAGTGAAGATCTTATCTCGATCTGAGATAATCTCTTTTGGTCTTCCCCACACTCGAACGACTTGTTTGAAGAACAGCTTCGCCACACCTTCTGCATCCACCTCCGTTGTGGTGGGTATGAAATGTGCCATTTTCGAAAATCGGTCCACTACCACGAATATCGCATCGAACCCCTCGCTTGGGGGAAGTCCCGTGATGAAGTCTATTGTAAGACATTTCCACGGACAATTTGGAATTGGGGTGCTCTGCAACAAGCCCCCACTAGCCTTAGTCACGGCTTTGACCTGTTGAAATGTTGGACATGTTTTTACATAGTCTTGGATGTCCTTAGCCATATCTGGCCAATGGTACTTCCTCTTGAGTAAGCCCATCGTCTTGGGCACTCCACTGTGTCCTGCAAAAGGTCCGTCATGACCCTCTTCTAAGGCTACCTTCCTTAGTTCCCCTTTTGGAACATACACCCTCGTTTGCTTGTAATAGATGAGTCCGTTGCGTTCCGCATAGCCCGTTTTCTCTTCCGTTAGTAGCTCACCTCTTTAGTGAGCTTCCTGTGCCTCTAGATTCCTTAGCAACACTTCTTGTGCTAGACCATCATTCTCATATGCTGTCTGCACATCATCCCAAAAGGTTGTTGTCGCACTGGATATCGCCAACTTCAAGCTCGCTTTTCAACTCAGCACATCTGCCACGATGTTGCTCTTCCTAGGCTTGTACAAAATCTCGCAATCAAACTCAGCCAAGGCATTGGCCCACCAACCCTATTTCCCTCTCAAGTCGGGCTGTGACAAGAAGTGTTTCGTTGCCACATTGTCTATGTAAACCTTGAAGTGTCTCCTAAAGTAGTGTCACCACTCCTTGAGTGCTTTGACCACTGCAAACAATTCCTTCTCGTGGGCAGGCCACTTCTGTTGAGCTTTGTCCAACTTCTTCGAGAAGAACGCTACTGGATGGTTGTCTTGCTTCAAAATTGCGCCCAACACAAAGTCTGAAGCATCCGTTTCGACCTCAAAGTCCTTACCAAAGTCTGGTAATGCCAACACGGGAGCCTTCCTCAACTTTCCTTTGAGGTGGACGAATGCCGCCTCGCATTCCGCTGTCCATACCATCTTCCCTTTTCTTGTTTGGTTCGTTAAGGGCAGGGCTACTCTCGAATAGTGTCTAATAAACTTTCGGTAGTAGTTGCATAGCCCCAAGAACGCCCTCAACTCATGTACATTCGCTGGTTGCTCCCATTCTTGGATCGCTTTGACCTTCTCCGGGTCCACCTTGAACCCGTCTTGGCCCACCACATGCCCAAGAAACTTTACCTCTTGTTGAGCAAAGTCACATTTGCTCTCTTTAGCATACAGTTTGTGTTCCCTTAGTTTTTCAAACACCTTCGCCAAGTGTTCGGCATGCTCCTCTAGTGTCTCGCTATAGATCAAGATGTCATCAATATAGACGACCATGAAGTGATCCAGATAGGGTAAAAAGATATGGTTCATCAACACCGAAAATATTACCGGCGCATTGCATAGCCCAAAGGGCATCACTAGAAACTCAAAGCTCCCATACCTGGTTTGACAGGTTGTCTTCTCGACATCTTCCTCTGCTACCCTGATCTGGTAGTATCCTGACCTATAGTGAGACGCTAGAGGAGCATGCTGAACACTTGGTGAAAGCTCTGATACCAAATTGTAAGCCACAAATTTTTCCTTTCCAATTTCCCAGCTTACCTCGTCTATCTGACCAACACTGCCTTAGCTTGTGCTAAGTTCCCTCGCCAAGGTTCCCACCTATTGTACCATCTCCTACTTGGTCCTACTTAGTTTCAGCTACTCACTGCACGAGCAATAGAGCGTTAACCATCCATCCACGGATTCCCAAATCTCTCCCAATCCCCCTCCCCGGGTTAGACTAGACTTAAGGTTCAGTTACACTCCCCGCAGGCACAAGCAGCCAAGCACACCAAGCCTCCAAATCCCTAACACCCCTTGGTACAACAAGACTTGATCATGGGACCCTCTAAATCCCAAGCCTTGGGTGCAACACTTGCTTCGGGACATCGGGGCGAAACACCGTGGCCTAATGGCCCGGTATAGGTACCTCTACCCCCCCACTTCCATCCCGAAGGGAAGGCCTAAGCCCCTAGGAAGGGTGAGGACCAATGAGCCACAAGGTACTCAAGTGGGGCACCACTCCACATGAGCCAGGAGCACCGCAGTTGGTTTCCCTTTCGGGATTGGGAGCTGCTTTTGAGCACTTCCCTGTGTGGCCCCTCCGACACCACCCAAGCCCATGCTCACTCCCACCCAAGGCCCCTCGGCCCCAGTCTCAACCTCAAGTCAGTTTGGAAGCACCACTGGAGAGTTCTTTCAAGGCTGGTTCCTGGACCTCACTATCCCTACTATACTTTTGGAACCCCCTGTAGCCCCCCCCGGGAGACACACGCTTTGGGCTTTCACCCCTTGACCCGTATTAGTATTCGGACTCGGTCTCGGACTCGATCTCGGACTCGATCTCGGACCCGACTTTGGACTTGGTCTCCGATTCGGCCTCGGGCTCGATCCCGGACTCTATCTCGAACTCGGTCTCAGAGTCGGTCTTGGACTTGATCTTCGACTCGGTCCCATCCGATGAACTCTTTGTCATTTCGGTCATGCTTTCGGGGATCCTTTAGCTTACAACATCTCGGGGAGTCGGTTCCTTACAGGGTGCTCTAGCCATGGGCTTAGAGTGAGGTTTTGTTGAGCCATGCTAGGTATCCAAGTAGGTAGTGCCACCACACTTGGATTGGGAGTATCGACAATTTGATCTCCCAGGGGAACTAAAGCCAACTCTTGAACACTTCACCAAGCTACCCCGCTTGTCAGTCTGTATTCACTCTAGTCTTGGACTTCTTAGTGGTTATCCCATCACCTAGCACCTAGGCATAGCCTTCATGTGCCAAACTAGCCTTTCCTAACCAAACTAACTCCACTGGGATCCAACCCCCACACTCTCCCTACTATACTTTTGGAACCCCTTTTACCCCCCCGCCCCCCCAGGGGGACGATCGATTTGGGCTTTCACCCAACTACCTGTATTGGTATTCGGACTCAGACTCGGATTTGGTCTCGGTCCTGGTTTCGGACTCGGTCTCGGTTCCATCTTGGATCCATCTCGGGTCCATCTCGGGTCCATCTCGAACTCCATCTCAGACTCCATCTCAGGTCCACCTCAGACTCTGTCTCGGGTCCATCTTGGGTCCATCTCGGACTCCATCTCGGGTCCATCTCGGGTCCATCTTGGACTCCATCTCGGGTCCATCTCGGACTCCATCTCAGGATCCATTTCGAACTCCGTCTCGGACTCCATCTCGGGTCCATCTCGGACTCTATCTCGGGTCCATCTTGGGTCCATCTCGAACTCCATCTCGGGTCCCTTTTCTAAAGACTCACTTATTGCTTGCTCCATGCTTGTTCCTTGAGCACTTTGTTGAGAGTTCCACTCCCACTTTTGACCTTTCAAGTTGAAGCTTTTAGTCCAAACGTGTTACACTCATTTTGCTTTTGTTTCAGCCACTACCATGTGGCACCCTTTTGGCTCCACTTTGGGGCCTAGGGATTTTGTGTCTCATAACTCCAACACCTATAGACGAAGTTCAATGTCCTTATCGAACAATAAACTATTTTATAAAGTAATACCTACTTGTATTACCCTTTCCATCCTTGGCCCCTCGCCAATATTCATCAATGGTTTGATACCGAAGGCTCACTATGCCTTGCCTATCCTCTAAGGAACATAATCTCTCTAACTTAGAGACTCATTTGACCACTTGTGGTGGTTCTCTCCTTTTATTGGTTTAGTTTTCACTAAACTTGTTAGAGGCACCTTCTCTATCTCAATTCTACTACTCATTCTCAAGTAGTCTTAGTTTCCATTGGTATAACTTTTGCACTTTGGAACTTTTAATTTTGACTTTTCGAAGTCAATTCCCTAGGTGTCTCCAACACCTTGCTTGGCACTTATTGTGCAATTCCACTTCCCCATCTTAGGAAGTTCTCCACTTGAGGGCACCATCATCCTTTTTTTTATTTCGTGCCACCTTTGGCACTAAGTTCTAATTATTATAATTTGTGCTAGGGTTGTCCATGGCCCTATCATTTGACTACCTTACCGCTCCTTCCCCTGGAGCTTCCGCTTTTGCCAAATTAGAGCAATTAGGAATCCATCTTTGGAAACACATTTGCATTTCCCACAATCTGTTAGCACCCAACATTTTAGTGTTCTTGGCCTAACTTTTCCATTTGGATGCTTTTCCATGATTCCCTCTTTTTTTAGCTACCAATTTTTTGCTCCTATCCATTGATTGTTGCACCAAACAATATAGGATCACTACTTCCATTCTTGAAGTATCCTTTTGGTTCCATGGCAAAAGCTCTATTTTGCTAAGTCCAAAGGGTGCTCACCCCTAGTAGGTCTCTTTAGCATTAAGCTCCATCGACGGCTCAACTTTGCGACCCTCCTATGGGTCTTTTCCAGAGGTGTAAGGAACCAACTCCCCGGGGTGTTGTAAGCTAAAGGATCCTCGAAAGCATGATCGAAACGACAAAGAGTTCATCGGATGGGACCGAGTTGAAGATTGAGTCTAATACGGACTCTTAGACCAAGTTTGAGATAGAGTCCAGGATTGAGTCCGAGGCCAAATTGGAGATCGAGTTCGAGACTGAGTCCGAGATCCGAATCGGGTCCGAGACCGAGTCCAAGATCAGGTCCGAGATCAAGTCCGAGATCAAGTTCGAGATCGAGTCCAAAGTCGGGTCCAAGATCGAGTCCGAGATCGAGTCTGAGGCTGAGTTCGAGTACTAATACGGGTCAAGGGGTGAAAGCCCAAAGCGTGCGTCTCCCAAGGGGGGGGGCTGTAGGGGTTTCCAAAAGTATAGTAGGGATAGTGAGGTCCAAGAACCAGTCTTGAAGGAACTCTCCAATGGTGCTTCCAAACTGATTTAAGGTTGAGACTGGGGTTGAGGGGCTTTGGGTGGGAGTGAACTCGAGTGGTGTCAGAGGGGCCACCTAAGGAAGTGCTCAAGAGTAGCTCCCACTCCCGAAAGGGAAACCAACTGCGGTGCTCCCAGCTTATGTGGAATGGTGCCCCACTTGAGTACCTTGTGGCTCATTAGTCCTCGCCCTTCCTAGGGGCTTGGGCCTTCCCTTTGGGATAGATGGGGGGGGGGGGGGGGGGAAGGCGGCCTTTAGAGTCCCATACCGGGCCTTTAGGCCCCATGTTTACCCTGGCATCCCGAAGCAAATGTTGCACCCAAGGCGTAGGATTTAGAGGGTCCCATGATCAAGTCTTGTTGTACCAAGGGATGTTAGGTACATGGAGGCTTGGTGTGCTTGGTTGCTTGTGCCTGCGGGGAGTTTAGCTGAACCTTAAGTTCAGTCTAACCCGGGGAGGGGGATTGGAAGAGATTTGGGAATCCGTGGATGGATGGCTAACGCTCTGTTGCTTGTGCAGTGAGTAGCTGAAACCAAGTAGGACCAAGTAGGAGTTGGTACAATAGACGGGAACCTTGGCCTGGGAACTTAGCAAAAGCCAAGGTAGTGTCGGTCGGATAGACGAGGTAAGTTGGCAAATTGGAAAGGAAAAATTTGTGGCTTACAAGAGGCCACTTTCTTAGACTCGCTATACCATTGATTTGGCATAACTGATTTCCCTTTTGGTGTCCTTCCCATTTGGTCACCTTGACTAAGCCACACCATTACTAACAGTTCAAGTCGACACTTTAAACTAGGAATCTTATTCCTTAACCTCATAAGGACTTTGTCCTTGTTTTAGCCATAAGATGATTTAGTAATTTAACCTTGGCACCTTAATAGGTTTGTCAATAGGTACTAGGTCTTCCAAACCTTTAAGTTCCCCGGGGGCATACCCCACACTTAGCTATGCACCCAAGTTAGCTCTTCCAACCAAGGGTCCATAGCAACTAAGATTGGGTGTCCCCATCTCATTCACCACGCCCTTGGTGCTACTTGCACCAAAGTGTTTAAGTTAGATATGCCGATCCACACTAAGCAATCTAACTATGCATTATGACTCTGGGGCATCCCCCGCTTGACGGTGTGCCCAAGCTAGTCTCCTTACTAAGAGTCCATGACCACCGAAAAATGAGTGTCCTCATATTCTGAACCATCACCGCACTTTAGTGAGTTGGGACTCGAACCCAAACACTAAAGGGTCGAGACTCGAACCCAACCTTCGTATATGCATCTACGGATGGTATCACACAGAATGCTTGGCGTGACTCCCCACACCGATGCACCAACTTATACTTAAAGCACACTACAGATCACGACTTAGGAACCTAGTTCCTCTGCACTGCCAAGTCCTCTCACCTAACAAGTCTGTGATCATGCATGGACTCCTCCATGCTTGGCCCCATAGGCCACCCCTTTGAAGTTGGCTCCTTCAAATAGGGTATTTGTTCCCTCGACTTGCCAATCTCACTTAACAAGTCATCCGACCACCGTAACATGGTTCATGCATAAGCATGAAAGTCCTTAACCATCGACTTTCATTCAAAGCCCTCTCTTTAAACACTCGGGAATTACTTCCTTAACTTTGATAGCCTTACATCTTGGCAAGCTTCAAGACCACGCTTCTGCTGTGCCACTTTAATTTCGCGTGCTTTATGAACTATTTACACTTGGATTTCTAGGTACTTATCTACCTAGAGGAACCTTCAAGGAACTCTGTTCCTTAACTTGCTAAGGCGTCTCCTTTCGCAAGCCTTCCAATTGCCATATAGTCAAATATGGACCATCCCATGTTTTAGACTCTCCATGGCATCCTAGTCGCTAGTAACAAGATGCTCGAGCACCCACTCAATTCTCCACTCCCAACTTGCATAACCACCTTCGGTTATGCCCATCGATTCCTATAGTCCGGTTCTATCCCTTTACTACTTGCTTTTGGCTTCACACATTTCCTTCAGTTATTTTCCTCTAGGCTAAGAGGATAGCTTTACACTTTCTACCATGTCTTAGCAAGTATTCATAGGGATGAACTCACTTAATAGCTTAGGGAGTGGTTCCTCAATTCGGGTATGCTCACCTTATAATCCCACACACCGAGATTAACATTGCTACTTATGGGCCTTTATATGCCCCATTATCAGCCTTGCCAAAATCCCATGTTTGGCTTTGTCCAATTCGGGTAGACAAACTTCTCTGGTTTCCACAACCTTGGACATTTGGATAACACCTTCTATCCATTATTCATTAGGGATTTTGTCCCTTGGGCTTTATTTGTGTCCTCACGAAAACAAACACCACCTCCTGGTGTTCTAGAGTGTTTGGGTGTCCCAATGATGGCCTCTTTGACAATGAGCATTCCCTTTACGACATTGATTTATTATATCGCAACATAAACAATTTCACCCCTATAAGGGTTTATTTAACTTCCTTATCCTAATAAGAAGTCTTAGGTAGTTACCTTCTACCAGTTAACCAATTATTTTGCACCTTTTGCTTAGTTACCTACTAGTTGTCAAGTCCTACAACTCATTGCTAGTGCTTCCACACTTCCATCCTTATTTAGGTCACCACACTCTAATTGCATGCCTTCCAGCTTAGACTATGCCATTCCTATTTCCATTAGGATTCTTTTGGGAAGGAGTCGTCATGAACTTATAAGCGACTAAATTTTTCTATTCTACTTTAGTCACTTAACCATATCTCTGACCATTTGGAGGAGTCTCACTCACAACCTCTATAAGTCCTATTCTAGACTTGGGCATGCTAGCCCCGAGAATGGCATCCCTGCCACTCAACCTTTGCACTTGGCCCAAGTGTTCCATGTGTCCGATCCCATGACTGACACCCAAAGGTACCACTAACATATCGGCCTGTTACACTAAGGCCATGCCCATTCACCTTTGCCGCACTGGTGCACTTGCATCATAGTCCCACCTCTCCAAGACTAGGCCATCCATCCACAAGTTGTCATCCCCGATCCACTCCTTAGCATCCTTAGGAAGCTCACAAACATGGGGAATAGCCTTCCCCAATATCCCTTTGTAAGTTCCTACCAAGTCTTTTTTCTGTCCATGGCCATGTTCGTCAACACTGCCACTAGATCAAGGCTCACAAGCCCGGCCACTAAGTCCCATTGTCTTCTGGGACTTCCTCACCATGTGACTATATCCTTAGTCACTACATTAGAGGATTGCTCCTCCTCCTTTCCCTAGTTTGGGACTTCAGCACAATATTTCGGAACACCGTGGCCCTACGCAAGCCCCATGGGTACTCTCCCCACCTTCCACCTTTAGGTGCTCTAACCATGAGCTTAGAGCGAGGTTCTGTTGAGCCATGCCAGGTATCCAAGTAGGTAGTGCCACCCACACTTGGATTGGGAGCATCGGCCATTCGATCTCTTGGGGGAACTAGAGTCGGCTCTTGAATACTTCACCAAGTTACCCTGCTTGTCAATCCATATTCACTTTAGTCTTGGACTTCCTAGTGGTTATCCCATCACCCAACATCTGGGTACAGCCTTCTTTTGCCAAATTGGCCTTTCTTGGCCAAACTGGCATTTCTTGGCCAAACTGGCTCCACTAGAGTCCTCCCCCTACTATACTTTTGGAGCTCACCAAACCCTCTAAAGCTCTATTTCGTTAAAGTGGGAATTGTCATTATCCTACTTGTAAAATAAGGTTTCCAAACCTTTATATAGTATATAAATATAACAAAATTCAACTGCATTGAGGCACATGCCATTTTATTTTAAACAAGGAAATGTCTACTCAATCACTTCTCCTCCCTCTGCCACTGCTTCACCTCTCTCTTCTCCTTGTCATCATTGTCCAATTTCTTTCCATCCTTTTAATATTGGCTCAGTTGCTCCGAGTCTAGGTGGAGCCCAAGTCCCCATTCAATCTTTACTTTCCCCTTATTAATAAAACAACTTCGTAGACTTCCAATAACATGCTGTAACACTTCTAGTATAATGCAAATCCTCTCAAAGAATTGTCTTTTAATATTAATACAATGGCATGGAACCCCATGCCATAATAAGTTATATTTTTAAATAAATACATGCCATCTCAGACTGTTATTTTTTGCCTCCAACGCCTATACAATAATCTTGGAATTTCATCACTCTCCACACTATTAGGATTTAAACCCAATAGTAATGCCATCTCTTCTCTAATACGTCCACGCTCATGTTCAGTGGTCGAAGAACCCATCCGGTTGAGCAGATTATGGAGATGCGGATAGTGCTTGGCTAGACAATATACATGCCATAAATGATGACTGCTGTTT
The DNA here is from genome assembly GCF_000143415.4 of Selaginella moellendorffii. Classification (NCBI taxonomy): domain Eukaryota; kingdom Viridiplantae; phylum Streptophyta; class Lycopodiopsida; order Selaginellales; family Selaginellaceae; genus Selaginella; species Selaginella moellendorffii. Next base: position 111,468 of record NW_003314403.1, on the reverse strand, counting down.
GTCCGATCAAATGGCTTCTGATATACCGTTCCATCTGCCATTTGGTTGATTTCTGCAGCCACCTCCTGGACTGGCCGGTTCTCTATCACCATCGCTCCAAGCCGTTTTGCAAGGTCCCCCAGAACATACGGTTTCTTCTCCCTAGTTTCCATACTGCAAGAGATGGGGTGCACTGCATATGTGTGCGTGTTCGCTGCAGTTTTAATCAGCGAGTCATCGATGATGAGGATTTCACTTGACCTAGCAGTCCAGTTCATCACTACAGCCTTTGGCTTGACGAAGATGGGCTTGCTACCCCTCACATGGACCATAGTCAAGCAATCCTCCTGCGTTAGGAGAAAGTCAAATGGTAATATTACTCGCGTCTGATCGTGCATCATATGTAGCAACGTTAATGCATTGTGGCGCATCATGGATGTCCAAACTCCCAATTGCAAATTGAACTCGGCCCTCTGTTTTAAGTGTCACATGGTCATTATTAGATCCCGCAGTTTCTCCTGTGTGATTAATGTGAATCTGTCTCTTTTGACCAACTTGCGACCGCAGGCTTTGGAGGGTGCAATGACATTCGAGGACGAGCCACGCTCATGGGAGAAAAGGACACCATTCAGATCAAAAATGATACAGTACCTTCGCCGTGACTCTGAAATGAAATGCATCAGCATAAAAAATGGTACAAGTCAATTTTACCATCTACAATATTAGCGAATGGTGCTCCCGATGGTCGTTGAGAGGGTTTTGGTCGAGGAAACGTGAAGGGCGGAAATACTCTCCTCTGCAATGTGGGGTCAATCGCATCCGATGGCGTGTGGGCACATGCCATTTCAGCTGTAGACTCTGGTACAACTGGCTCAACAGTGGCATGGGGTGGTTCCGATGGCGTGTGATCACACGCCATTTCAGCTGGTGCCTCCGTTGGCAAAGTGGACATGACCAAACAGGCAGCAGGGGCGGTGTAGGGAGGTTCCAACGGCGCGTAGTCAGACGATTGGGCACACGTTGAGTCCGTTGGAAATGAGGATACGACCGGCTCGGCAGCTGGGGCAGCCTCATGTGGGTCCAATGGCGCCTGGTCACCGTCAGTTGGATACGTGGACAAGATTGACTCAGTGGTATGGGCAGCATCAAGTGGAGCGTGGTCAGCTTGCTTGGCGTTGATATGGATAGTAGCGTCCACCAGCTCTGATGACTCTTGCAGGCAAGTAGAGTCCACTGGTAGATCCATATGCATGTCCAAATATCTCCCTTCGATTGAGATGGTATCCTCCCGTGCTACTAAAAACAAACTCATTAGCACATTGAATCGACTATACTGTATTTACCATCAACTGCTATTGAGGAACTAGGACCGATATCACTTGGGCGCACTGCTGATTCTGAAGGATTGGACATACGTTTCGACCCTTGCTTGGCACTATCCTTCCTCGACACTAAAGGCTAGAGTTTGTAAATTCAATTGAATAATCTCTACTTACCATTTGCTCTGCGACCTACATGGACAATGTTAGAAATGGTAAAAGGTTAGGAATGGATGTACTATTATTTACCTGATGGTTTGTCTTGTATGACCTTCCTCCGCTGCTCTTTGGCCACCTCAGGCTGGCCATCGTCATCATCGTCGTCGTCGTTATTGTGATCGTCACCATTGTGAGGACCATCCAAGTCCTCTTCGTCCTCCTCTTCTTTGTCCTCCTCTTCTTTGTCCTCCTCTTCTTTGTCCTCCTCTTCGTCCTTCTGCTCTTCCTGCTCATTATCTTTCTCTGGCTCCTCATCCCCCTCCTGCATTTCTTCCATAGGCTGCTCAGGCTGGATGGCTTGTTCTTCCAGGACCATCTTGGGAAAATCATCTGGCCGAGTCTCCATCTCAAAATACAAGACATCCATAGCTTGTTTTAGTGCGTGACCTAGGACCGTATTCTCACCCGACTGTCTTAACATGGTTTCTGCACGTTCTTGCACCCTTCGAAGACGACGAGATGAGAAAAACGTGGCCCTGACTTGAAAAGCATCCCTCATCCATTGTACCTCTCCATTGAGATTGGGGAAGGGGAGTCCGCCATAGGAATCTGAGTCAGGAGGTGGTGACTGCCTGCTTTCACTCAGCCTTTGATCTGCAATGAATGGCATGAGCACACACGCCATAACCGCGAGGCATTACCTATCATCTTTTCGTTGCCCTTCTTCCTTTTCGAATCAAACGCCTCTGATCCCAACGACTGTCCAACGTGCTTTCGCTTTTTATGACCACTGTCAGTTTGAGCTTGGCTAGTGCTTGCCTGTTTTGCCTTTGAAGAAGTGTCTCCTGCAAGGAATGGCATGAGACCACATGCCATTGCAAATATAATTTGTACCTCCTTTTTTCCTATTGCTTGTTTGTTTGTCCTTCTTCGACGCGCCACCAGTGCGCTTTTCAGTCCTCGTGTCTGAATATTCACAATGATCTATAATCAAAATGGCGTGAGGCCTCACGTGACCTTACCTTGTGCAGGTTGTGAGCTCGGCCCAACATGGGTATCTTCAACAGTAGCTGTTAACGCCGTTTCCGCATCTGGGGGTGGCCACGCTCCTGCATACAGAGCTTGTGAGCTAACATTTAAACTTAAAGTGCGTACTCACTAGGTTCGCAGAGAAGATACTGTTTTTCTTTGGCAACTGTAATTATATGCTCCATTGAAGTCACCTCTTCAATGGAGTTTGTCACCGCAACACACGGGACACCCTTGAGTAGTGCGGCTTGAAAGAATAGTCCGCCGCAGTTGTACTCGACAACGCATTTGCCCTTGGAGTCAGAAGCAGGTGACCCACCCGCTATTGCGTTGAAGACCCAGCTGAGCATTTCCCATGCTGCACCTGGAGCTTTCTTTGGATTCGAAAGCTCCATAGCCGTCTTCAGTTCCTCAGGCACGGGTAAATTGACCTCCCTCAGATCAATTCGATTGGCCTTGTCGAACGAAGCTGGGAAGTCACTCCAGTCCCACTCTGCTGCAGGACCAATAACAAGGGCGAGTGTGAAGATGCAGACATTCGTCGGTATCTTCTTCTTAGCCATTATCCCATGGATCTCCCGCATCTCCTTGCCTTTAAACCGAGCCTTCACCTCGTTTAAGGCCTTCCAGAACTTGTGATAGGTTTCGCAGTCGTAGATCATATAGTGGACTGAAGATTCCACCTCCGCAAGTCCCACCATTAAGTTAATGATGGAGCTGACTTCGTCTGCATGAGTGATCTCCTCGTTTGTGAAGTCCATCACACAAAAAATGTTCTTGACCTGCTCATCTCCGCGGGAAACGATGCTCCTCCACCTTTGATCCTCATCCGAATTCAAGTATACCCGGTAAGGTTCTCGATAGGCCTCTACTGCGGGGTCGAGCTGTTTCTGAAGCTGGCGGTCGACATCAATCTTAATGAAATTTGGATACTGATCCAACTTCTCAGCTTTACTTTTCGTGGCATCCCGCAGCAGATCAATGAACTTGGGGGCCCCCTTCACGTACTCGTCGATGTCTTCATTTGACAAATCTAGCGCTTCCATTGCATTCTTCTCTTGCGTGGTGTCGATGCTCACCCTCTCCACGGCCACTTGCTCGAAGATCCAATCCTTCAATAGCGCATGAGCTCTCAGAGTCGTGCACAAGTCCTCGTATGTCACAATATGGCCGGGAGTCATTTTGGTCTTGTTGAAGACAACCTCACCACGTAGAAGAGCATTAGCCACTGTCAGAAGGTCGTTGTCGTCTAGAGACCGCGAGAAACGCAAGGCGTTGAGCTTCAAATCATTGGGCTTCCGGCCGTCCTCCACACCCATTGAGTTTAGTAACTCCCCGTCATGGTACCTCCTCAGCACATCTACCCATTTGTCAAAAACAACTTTTGTCGCGAGTAGAATGTTATGGATGCTGAGTGTGTCATTGACCCCCAGTGTTTTCGAGAGAAGACTCGAGAATTCCTGCAATGGAAATGGCGTGAGGCCACATGCTATGCCACATGCAACGAGGCTTACCTGCCAGGCGCTAATTGCTAGTGCACGTCCTTGTCCTGGTTTTTGTGGCTTCTTCAGTTGAACCCAGAGCTTCCGTGTTCGTGCCAATGTCTCGTGCAGACCCGATTTGTAGCACGTTTCTTGGTTGACATTCTGCGCGTGGGAGATGTATATGATAGATCGGAGGGGCGAGTTGCCTTTTATCAGGCGGACAACTCTTGTCTTGAAGACTTTCTTCACCTCCTCGCCCACCATAATATCCACAACTATCTCTTGCATCGCCAAGCTAGAATGCTGCCCAGAGACGGCATAGAACCGGATGTTCTGATCGTCCAACACCTTCCTATTGATCAAGTCTGGAAACCTCGTCTCGCCCTTCATTGTTCGGTAGTAGGGGATCACGTCTGCGATGTCGGGTGTTACTGAACTTGCCAGCATCTTCTCACGTCGATTGTATATACTTTGTTGGAATAGTAACAAGTACTATTATCTGTGATGATTTTTGCTGCCTCTTCTTGTTCTTTCTGCTCTTTGCGGCTCTTCTTTTTGGTGGGTGTAGTGTTCGAACCCGAGGCAATGGCATCACTGAGTAGCTTCTTTTTTGGAGCAGGAGAGTCGGACGTCGGCTTGAGCTTGACCACCCTTTTTTGCTTCGAGGTAGTTTCCAGATCGACCCCCTTCCCCTTTGCTTCGCGAACTGGAGTCACTCTCAATGGCTCAATGTTGGAATATAGTTTTTGAACATCGCCGTAGGTGAGGTCCGTGGATTCCATGTGATCTTCATAGACCCGCAGCGTCTTTGAAATTGTGGGCCTCCTGGACAACCTCTCCCTAGCTCCCTCTAGGAATTCCTCATAGCCGCTGCCCCCCTGCGGGAAGCCGCTAGGATGTGCAAGGTGGATCTTGAAGGCAGACGCTGTCTCTACCACAAGTGCCAGTCCATATTCTTGCATGGAACTGCATGGAGTGTCTGTCACTTGGATGAGGATCCCCATGCATTCTTTTCTCCCACCATCTATGTTGTACAGCCTCAGATCCTCGCCTTCCATCCCGAAAGTCCAACTGGTGAGCTCCTCCCCCTTCTCTGCATCCACATTGACAGTGGCTGGAAGAAGAACGCAATTCCTCGCCTGTTCAGAAATGCACAACAATTAGAGCTGACAGATGAAAAGCTAGTAGCTGGAAATAACGTGAGGCCACACGCCATTCACCACTGCATTAGATGTCTTGAGGCTGCATCCTAAGATGGCGTGAGGCTACACGCCATCTGTAACCGGACTGCACTCGAGAGCCCAATCGGTGCATGCCAATGTTGCTACTGAATGGCATGTGGCCTCATGCCATTTTCTACTTGGCCTAAAAGACTTACCATTTGAAGCCGAATGGAGGCGTGACAACCGGACTCGCTGGCGAATGTGCACTATGTGTGCAGCGGATCGTAGCAGCAAGGCTACTCTGCCACTTACAGTTGGAGAGTGGCGCTGAAATCTCCCGGGATGCCAAGTGGGCTGCGTGTGGGTGGCGGAGTGGGCGGCGGAGTTGGCGGCGAAGTTACAAACTGGGTGTGTCTTGAAGTGGACGCCGATGCACACGAGCGCGATGCGAGCGCGAGTGTGATGCAAGCGCGAGTGTGATGCAAGCGCGAGTGGACGCCGATGCACACGAGAAACCTGTAGAGAAGTGGGAGCGCGAGTGGGAGCGCGATGCGAGCGCGAGTACGAAGCAAAATGCAAAACCTAACCTCACACGCGCGAAATGTCACGACAGTTGGTAATCCCGCCACGTCATCATTCCTCGGACTTGGGCGCCACCATTAATTTCTGGATCAGCGCGCGCATGCGTGAAATCCAAAAGAAATCCGCAATGTCATCATTCCTCGGACTGCATGCATGCGAAATCCAAAAGAAAGATCATGATTGGGATATCATTTAATACCCTCGCTATATTTATACCATGCATGATTGGATATTCCAAAGCATCTTGTATTTCCAAAAATGCCAGATGTTCAGCTAAATAAATTGTCAGAGGATTTGATGTGACGTTCAAGCGTGTGGGCTCATGCAATTTTGATCCCAAAAAATGCACCAAAAAATGCTCGGCGTAAAAAAATGCTCGCAACTAGATTTTACAGAATGGTATACAATGTCCTTCTTGATGACCCTGCAAAAAAGCATCTCGATCGGACACCACATGAGACCACACGAGCCTTACAATGTTTCAGGGGCATTTGCCATAGATCCGACCGTTATTTTGCTCCAAGATTCTACAGTTTGGTGTGCATTGACCTTTCCATCGACACTGCAAAGGGACATCACAATCAGATGCGGGATCACAAGAAACCAACTTCACTAACACTGGTTTTACCAAAATCTACGTAAGGAGTTATGAAATGAAAGGACCCTCTCTATTGAAATGTGTTTATGGTTCTAGGGGCATTGTGACATATCAAAGGATTTTGCATCAAGTTCTGTATTTGCATGTTTATCAAGCTACTGAATTGCTAAACCCTAAACCCTAACCCTAAACATGTGGCAAATGCTGCGTGAAGAAAGATGCCCTTTCTGGGCAAATGCTGTAAGAGGCAGATGCCGAGCAGATGTATCTCAGGCTAGCGAAGGGGACAAACGAAAGCTAGCTATAAACATGACGGGATGCAAATAGATTACTAGGCTGGTCCTGCGAAAATCAAAAACCATAATTGAAAACATTGAAAATGCGAAAAGAAAGGTTTATAATATTTTTGAATTTTAAGCAACCAAAGGAATGTAAGTAGGGCATGTGTTTGTAAGTTTAAAAATGCCTCATCCATTTAAATTCCCAAGTAAATAAAGCTGTTTCTATTTTTGGTACAGGTAAACTTTATAGCGTGTGGGCTCATGCAATTTTGAACCCAAAAATGCACCAAAAAATGCTCGACTAGCATTATTCTTTGAATGGCGTGTGGCCTTATATTGCCATAAATGGACGTACACACACAGCATAATTATTCCTTTACACGGCGAATAATCTTGGCATGGATCGCTGACATGGCATGGCAAAGTTCGAATCACTGACATGGCACAGCTGGATCGAGGCAAGGACATGATGTGACAAAATTCAACCTCCGACAGCAAAGTCTAGAAGCTACTCAGTTTGAAATTTGTCAGAGGAATCATAAGATCTGGTTTGTCAGAGGATTTGATGTGACGTTCAAGCGTGTGTTATTTTTGAATTCTTGAACTCATTCCTAGGTCTATCATTTTTGTGTGCCGTGTTCTTGGTTCTGCTGAGTGCAGTGAGCGCTGCTTGTGTAAGCGGCGTTGTGAGCTGTGGTTTATGCGTCTACAAGCGGTTGCGGCATTGCGAGCGCCATTGCAAGCGGCAGTTTATGTGAGTGGCAGTTTGTGCGAGCGGCGCTACGAGCAGTTGTGGTGTTGCGAGTGGCGCTACGAGTAGTTGCGGTGTTGCGAGCGGCACTGTCTTTGGTGTGGCTACCGCTTCCTCTTGATATTCGGCACTTGTGCTTCGTGGTATGTTCACCATGGAATGGTTTAGGACCACATTTAGAAATGGCATGAGGCCACATGCCATCTTGGGCCCTTGCAATTTCATGGCTAGCATATTGTCATGTATATTTTTACTTGCCTGCAGCTGTGTGTATATCAAGATGGCATGAGGCCTCATGCCAAATTTGTGAATGCGAAATTTCACGTTGGTGTCAATAGCATGTTTGAATAATGGCATGTGGCCTCATGCTATTTGGTATGTTATGATTTAGGCCATTCTCCAATCATTTTTTGTATGGTCTTAACTTTTTTTCTGCACTTTCAGAATGGCCTTCAGGGTTGGGGAAAAGGTTTACATTTTGAATGGTGGGAAGAGAGTTGCAAAAGGGACCCTTGTGTCTATGGATCGGAACTTTGTTATACACTGTCAAAGGCTTGGGGAAAGCAATGCTGCTGTATCAGTAGAGACTGTCTTCGATGGGAATGTGGTCGCTATTGAACGAGGAGAGATGGTCGTCGGGGTAAATGTTGTTGTTGCCTTGAAAAATCTGCAGAAGAAAGCAGATGTTGGGGACAGCGCAAGTGCAACGCATGTTCCCTCCGTGGATCTTAAGAACCGTGCTACATGGATTCAGGCAAAGGTGTTTCTAAACAACCCCGAGGGGGAGGTGGTAGCTGAGGGCTTAGCCACAGTTGTCGATCCAAGAGATGCGGTTGCTAATCAAGAATTGGGCTGGGATGATATTGGAGTTGCGATTTTAGAGGTTGTTGACGCAGAAGAAAACAGTCTGACTATTGGAAGCATTGTGCGGTGGAAATTGAGGCACTTAGTGTTTGAGAATGTGAAGGATTCACAATCAAACACCACTACAACTGATGACAGAACATCTCTTCATAGGAAAAGAAAGTACACCTTCCTAAAGCGCAGCCAAAGGGATCTGAGCAACAAACCGAAAAGGCAGAAAATGGCGATGGAGGTTCGAATGGTCTCGACAGTTGCTTGTTGCAAGAGGAGGTGCTGTCAACATGCTGATTGGGATGCTATTGAAGAGGAGAGAGCAAGATACAAGACATTGTCCTGGAAGGCAGCTCGCAATTTTGTGTATGAGGCATTACGGTCATCTGTTGATGCTTCAGAACATCAGGTGGGGGGCATGGTCTTCCAGAGGGGTTTGGTCTGCATGAAGGCATGGAGAATCATTTATGGAGTCCCTCGAAGCACATTCTACAGAATCAAAACTGAGTTCGAGGAACAAAGGGTTCAACAGGCAGTCCATGGGAACGACGGTACGCACAAAACCATGGGTCATGTTGTATATGGAGAGGCAATCTTCAAGAGGTTTGTCGACACATGTAGCGAGCAGCAACCACATAAAACCCGCCTCTTGGAAGATGGAACACGAGACACCCAACGAGTTCTCCCTTCCATGTATACCAAGGGGGCCATATTGGAAGATGTGAATCGGGAACTCCAGAGTAATGGCTACAGGAAGCTGAGCCAATCTAGATTTAGTAGATTGTGGAGCAACAGGTTCAGGGATGTGAGTATAGGAAAGTACTCCAGCTTTTCAAAGTGTGACAAGTGCACTGCTATCAAAATGGCTTTGTCGAAGAATTCTTGCAGCACTCAAGAGCGAGAGACGGTGGTTAGAAGGTGGCTGGACCACAACATCGAGCAGAGAAGCTGCAGGACTGCATATTATCATAACAGGATTCTCTCCATGGAGAGACCTGACTCTTACCTCTGCATCATCCACGACAAAATGGACCAGAAAAAGACGTGCTTACCTCGACTCAATCCTGCCCCCAAGGCAATCTCTTCATCCATGCAGCTGCCTGTGTCTCTGTTTGGCATAATCGCTCATGGGCATGGTGCCCAGAACTATGGGAACTTCTTTGTACCTCTATGGGTGGCGGGGGTGCAAACATGATGATTGCGTCCCTAGCAAAACACTTAAGGTCTCTGCAAAGTGCGCAGACTGAGCTGAACGGCCAACCCTTGCATAAGGCCCTTGTCGATCGAACCCCATATAGGGTTCAGCTGGAGGAGGAGCAAAGGCTTGCAGTATCGCGTGGGGCCCCATGCCATCCCAGTGAATATGTTGGCCGTCAGATTGTAGGGTTATCACGTGAGGCCTCATGCCATTCCGACGAGGCTGGTCGCCCGGTGAATGCACAGCCTCATCCAAACGAAGCAGAATCTCAAGGAAGTTCTTGCGGCCGATGTGGCCTTCCACCCCATCTTCTGCTCCAAACAGACAATGCTGGCAGTGAGAACAAAAACATGTACGTCTTCGCGTACTTGGCGATGCTTGTTGCCAAAGGCATATTTGAAACGGTTACACTTGGCTTTCTCATGGTTGGGCACACTCATGAAGACGTCGATGCCATGTTCAGTCACCTGGCAGAGTCCCTCCGGCGATCCAATGTCCTCACCCTCCCACAACTCTACGATGAATTCCAAAATTGCATCAAAGGCACTGTTGAAGCTGCACTTGTGACAGAGGTTCCAGACTTTAAGGGGTTTGTAAGAGGCTACATCAGGGACGGATCCGAAATGCTGATTGGCCACTCCAAGCCTCTTCAGTTTCATTTCAGCATGCGTGACGGTGCTCCAGTGATGAGGTACAAGATGAGAGAATGGGACACAGTGTGGCTGCCAGTGGATGGCATTGAACTCTTCAAGAGAGATCCCATAACTGGGGAACCTATGATTCCTCAGGGTTCCCCACGGCCGATGCACCCGGATGGACTCAAAGACCAGGAAAGTATAGTGGCCGGGATTAGACAGCATATTGCCTTCTGGAAGAGGGGGTTGGTGTTTGGTGGAGAATCCTATTTTAAGAGGTGTAAGCCTTTGCTCGAATACTGGGAGAAGATTATATCTGCTATCCAAAATGGGCCGGTTGTATATGAAGAATTGGAAGAGTCCTTTTGGCCAGAACCCAGAGCACCAGATAGTAGCGGAACAATGTCCTCTGAAAATGCAGTGATAGATAACGATGTTGAGGATCACTATTGTGGGCCGAGGAACAAGAAGCCGGATTCAGCATTCAATCCAGTACAGGTCTGCAAAGGAATGGTCGTGCTTGTTAGACTTAGTAGTAAAAAACAAATGATATGGGTGGGGCGCTGCATCACTGATGTAGAGGAGGACGCGGAAATTAACTCCTTCAATGTAACTGTGGAGTGGTTTAAGCCAAGTTCCGGATATATGAAGGATTGCCTAGAAAAGAGATGGGTGCTGAATCCAAGGGATCCCAGCATGAGCATATCGGTGGATAATGTTGTGCATGGTTGGATGCGGAAGCAGAGTGCCACCATCACCTTGCCAGACCATGCAAGAGATGTAGCAAGAGCATTCATAGCCCGGGTTCAAGGTGAGATTCATTAATATTCCTTTACTAAGTTTCTAATGTATTTTATTTCAAGGTGAACAATCCGAATCTGAATCAGAGGAGGTGTGATGGCATGGCGTGATGGCGTGAGGCGTGAGGCGTGACACCAAAAAGGAGGTGTCCACTAGCGCTTAGGCTTATAATGGCGTGTGCCCTCATGCCATTTACTTGATCACCAAATACCTTTTTCCCTTTGCACTAGTATATCTTAATACCGGTCTGAGAAATAGAATGGCATGTGCCCTCAGGCCTTTTACTAAATCACCTTTGAAAGAAATGCAAGCCTCTATATTGTAAAAATAAGGTACTAGAGAAATTCCTTAATAATATGAATGTTATTTAGTTTCATGAAAATACACTAAGGGTCAAATGAGTTAAATGACTTCTCCAGACTAGCAATGCCCCTTGCTACACCTTCGCAATTAGATTCGTTAGAAAAAGATAGCATTGAATAATATCTAAATGTTCTCACCATTAAGTTATATGTCTGGCTAATAGGAATGACGTTCATCTTGGAAAGCTCACCACACGCTCAATGAACAAACAAATAGTGTGTGCGTGCATGCCATCGCTGTTTTTTAGCTTCAGATTCGGCTTGTTCACCTTGACAATGAGATTTATTATACAACCAGATGGACTCAGTCTGGACACAAAGTCACTGCGCTAGTCACCATGCCCTAGATATGTCTAGCCTCTGGACAAAAAACATATAATTTCACGTCATTTTCAAATACTTGAAAATTTGTACCTAGTCCCATTTTACTGAATAAATCCCATTTTAACGAAATAGAGCTTTCTAGAGTCTGGGAGACAAACGCTTTGGGCTTTCACCCTCTCAGACTCAAACTCAGACTCGGACTCAGACTCGGACTCGGACTCGGACTTGGACTCGGGCTTGGGCTCGGTCTCGGCCTTGGCCTCGGTCTCAGTCCCGGTCCCGGTCTCGGTCTTGGTCTCGGTCTCGGTCTCGACTTCGGACTCCATCTCGGGTCCTTCTCAGACTCCATCTCGGATTCCATCTCGGGTCCATCTCGGACTCCATCTCGGACTCCTCCACGTATCATATATCGGTCCTCTTGTGTCTCTTTTCTAGAGACTCACTTATTGCTCACTTCATGCTTGTTCTTTGAGCCCTTCATTGGGAGTTCCACTCCCGCTCTTGACCTTTCAAGTCGAAGCTTTTAGTCCAAACGTGTTACGCTCGTTTGGCTTTCACTTCGGCCACTACCGCGTGGCGCCCTTCCGGCTCCACTTTGGGGCCTAGGGATTTTGTGTCTCACAGAACCCACCAACGTGACCTCCAGGCAACACTACAACATAGGACAGATATATGATACCTCGAGTCGCTGGAAGGGCGTGCCGCCACTGTTTCTGGAGC
>NW_003314403.1:4315-98755 GCF_000143415.4 Selaginella moellendorffii | reverse complement strand
GTAGAACGAAGTCGTGTCTGAGCTCTTGCCTCACTCTAGGGGGGATAAGTGAACTCTGCGACGTCATGGCGTCTGAAGAGCTTCACGTGTTAGGGGGGGAAGTGAAAGCCAAACGAGTGGAACACATTTGGACTAAAAGCTCCGACTTGAAAGCTTGAGAGTGGGAGTGGAACTCCCAACAAAGTGCTCGAGGAACAAGCACGAAGCGAGCAATAAGCAAGGCTCCAAAAAGGGACCCAAAAGGACCAACACATGACACGTGGAAGTGTCCAAGATGGAGTCCGAGATGGACCCGAGTTGGAGTCCGAGGTGGAGTCCGAGATGGACCGACACAGAGTCCAAGATGGACCGAGACGGAGTCCGAGATGGAGTCCAAGATGGAATCTGAGATGAACCAAGATGGAGTCCGAGATGGACCCGAGATGGAGTCTGAGATGGACCCAAGATGGAGTCTGAGATGGACCGAGACGGATTCCGAGATGGAATCCGAGATGGAGTCCAAGGTTGAGACCGAGACTGGGACCAAGATCGAGATCAGGACCGAGACCGAGACTGAGGTCGAGTCCGAGTCTGAGTCTGAGAGGGTGAAAGCCCAAAGTGTTCGTCTCCCAGACTCTAGGGGGTTTGGTGAGCTCCAAAAGTATAATAAGGGGGAGGACTGCAATGGAGCCAGTTTGGCTAGGAAAGGCCAGTTTGGCCCAGGAAGGCTATACCCAGTGTTGGGTAATGAGCTGCCCACTGGGAAGTCCAAGACTAGAGTGAACACAGACCAATAAACGGGGTAGCTTAGTGAAGTGTTCAAGAGCCGGCTCTAGTTCCCCCAGGAGATTGACTGGCCGATGCTCCCAATCCAAGTGTGGGTGGCACTACCTACTTGGATACCTGGCGTGGCTCAACAGAACCTCGCTCTAAGCCCATGGCTAGAGCACCCAAAGGCAGAAGGCAGGGAGAGTACCCATGAGGCTTGCGTAAGGCTGCAGTGTTCCGAAATGTTGCCCCAAAGTCCCAGACTATGAAAAGGAAGTGGAGCCGTCCTATAGTGTAGAGACCAAGGATACGGTCATGTGAGGAGGAAGTCCCAGAGGACCGGGGGACTTAGTGGTCGGGCCTGTGGACCTCGACCCAGTGGCAATGTTGGCGAACATGGCCATGAGTAGAAAGGGACTTGGTGGGGATTGGAAAAAGAATATTGGGGAAGGCTATTCCCCATGTCTGTGAGCATCCTAAGGATGCTAAGGAGTGGATTTGGGATGATCGCTCATAAACGGATGGCCAGTCTTTGAGAGATGGGACTGTGATGGAGGTGGTGTCAGACCACCGGTGTGACTAAGGTGAATGGGCGTGGCCTTAGTGTAATGGGCTGATATGTCAGTGGTACCTTGGGGTGTCGGTCATGGGATCGGACACGTGGAGCACTTGGACCAAGTGCAAAGATTGAGTGGCGGGGATGCCATTCTCGAGGCTAGCAAGCCCAAGTTTGAAATAAGACTTATGGAGGTTGTGAGTGAGACTCCTCCAAGTGGTCAAAGGTGTGGTCAAGTGACTAAAGTAGAATTGAAAAATTAGTTGCTTACAAACACACCTTGGCATATTCGGTGTCTCCACACCATCATCTCTACAAATTGACCTTTACGACACTTCTCATTTGTGTCTGGGTCTTTGCCAAGACCAAAGCATTCGTTTCTCATGCCAACTATCAGTTAGCACTGCACTATAGTGTTCACACACAACTCTATACCAAAGTTGCTTTCGTTTTGGGAACACCTTTCCCACGACTTTAGTATGGCACATTCTACTATTGATGAGATACCCACTGTTCTCATACTTGGATACTATAATCCCCCCCATCCTTCGTGGGGTACAACACACCTTAGTCCAAATGCTTCCATCAATCCCTTAAGATTATTCCTTGACTCTATTTGAGTCATCTAGCTTTTTGGACTTTGTTAATCTGATGACCTATGAGGTCCTACTTTTGAGGTGCTAGCTCATTGGAATACAAGTTTTTGTATTCATGTCCTACTCATAAGGACCATCTTTGCAAGTGTTACTCCAGCACTTGATTTTATTCTCTAGGGGCAACCTTTGCCCCTTAGGACCACTTGTCTATGTAATGAGAATACCACCTCATCCTCTAAGTACACCCCCAAGTTGTTCTAGCATTTATTAAAGGTAGCCCCGACTACCATTTCAAGGATTTATGTCCCTTTCCATATTTAACCTCCCACGGTCATCAATTCTGGTCTCAAATTTATGAGCACCAACCTCAACTATATGAGGGTAATCTTGTGACTCCTTTATTTTTTTAGAGTTTGCATCTTTCCCGTGATCCCAACTATAGTTGTTTACCACAACTACATTAGCCCATTTGCTGCATCAAACGCTCATCTGGATCACATTCTCAACTCTTTGAGGAAACTCTTATATTGTTCCCAAGATCCCAAAGTTGTTCCCTTACTAGCCCTTTTCCATCCATCATATTGCACACAAGTTCATGTATGACCTTGAGTGGAGAGCCATGTCCTCTCAACATGCTACTCCTCGAAGATAGGTTCATACCTAGGACCTTTCAATACCAATACAAGTGGTGATATACTTGGCCACCAATAAAAGTCGGACTAAGGAACAGCTTTGATACTAAATTGTAAGCGACTAAGTTTTCCATTCTACTTTAGTCACTTAACCACCTCTCCAACCACTAGGAGGAGTCTCACTCACAACCTCCATAAGTCCAATGCAAGACTTAGGGCTTGTTAACCCCAAAAATGGCATCCATGCCACTCAACTTTTGCAGTTGGTCCAAGTGCTTCATGTGTCCGATCCCATGATCGACACCCCAAGTTACTACTGACATACCAGCCTATTACGCTAGGCCATGCCCATTCACCTTGGTCACATCGGTGGTCCAACACCACCTACATTGCAATCCTATCTCTCAAAGACTGGGCCATCTGTCCATGAGTGGTCATCTCAGATCCACTCCATAGCATCCTTAGGATACCCACAGACATGGGGAATAGCCTTCCAATATCTCCTTTTCGGTCCCCACCAAGTCCTTTTATGTCCATGGCTATGTTTGCCAACACTACCACCGGATCAAGGCCCACAGGCCTGACCACTAAGTCCCACTGTCCTCTGGGACTTCCTCACCGTGTGACTATGTCCTTGGTCACCACACTAGAGGGCTACTCCTCTTCCTTTCCACAGTCTGAGACTTTGGGACAACATTTCGAAACACCGTGGCCCTACACGGGCCTCATGGGTACTCTCTCTGCCTTCTGCCTTTGGGTGCTCTAGCCATGGGCTTAGAGCGAGGCTCTATTAAGCCATGCCAGGTATCCAAGTAGATAATGCCACCCACACTTGGACTGGGAGCATCGACCATTCGATCTCCTAGGGGAACTAGAGCTAGCTCTTGAACACTTCACCAAGTTACCCCGTTTGTCGGTCTGTATTCACTCTAGCCTTAGACTACCTAGTGGTTATCCCATCACCCAGCACTTAGGCATAACCTTCCTGGGCCAAACTAGCCTTTCCTAGCCAAACTGGCTCCACTAGGATCCAACCCCCACACTCTCCCTACTATACTTTTGGAAGCCCTTTGTAGGAACCGACTCTTCGAGATGTCATAGGCTAAAGGATCCCCGAAAGCATGACCGAAATGACAAAGAGTTTATCGGATGGGACCGAGTCGAAGATCGAGTCCAAGACTGACTCTGAGACCGAGTTCGAGATAGAGTCCGGGATCGAGCCGAGACCAAATCAGAGACCGAGATCGAGACCGAGTTCGAGACCAAGTTCGAGACAGAGTCCGAGATCCAAATCGGGTCCGAGACTGAGTCCGAGGTCGAGTCCGAAGTCGAGTCCGAGATCGGGTCCGAGATCGAGTCCGAGATCGAGTCCGAGACCGAGTCCGAAGTCAGGTCCGAGATCGAGTCCGAGATCGAATTCTAGACTAAGTCCAAATACTAATACGGGTCAAGGGGTGAAAGCCCAAAGCATGCGTCTCCCAAGGGGGGGGGGGGGGGGGGTGCTTTAAGGGGTTCCAAAAGTATAGTAGGGATAGTGAGGTCCAGGAACCAGTCTTGAAGGAACTCTCCAGTGGTGCTTCCAAACTGACTTGAGGTTGAGACTAGGGCCAAAGGGCCTTGGGTGGGAGTGAGCATGGGCTTGGGTGGTGTCGGAGGGGCCACACAGGGAAGTGCTCAAGAGCAGCTCCCAATCCCGAAAGGGAAACCAACTGCGGTGCTCCCGACTCATGTGGAGTGGTGCCCCACTTGAGTACCTTGTGGCTCATTGGTCCTCGCCCTTCCTAGGGGCTTGGGCCTTTCCTTCGGGATGGAAGTGGGGGGGTAGAGGTACCCATACCGGGCCGTTAGGCCACGGTGTTTTGCCCCAATTTCCCGAAGCAAGTGTTGCACCCAAGGCTTGGGATTTAGAGGGTCCCATGATCAAGTCTTGTTGTACTAAGGGGTGTTAGGAACCTGGAGGCTTGGTGTGCTTGGCTACTTGTGCCTGAGGAGAGTGTAGCCGAACCTTAAGTCCAGTCTAACCTGGGGAGGGGGATTGGGAGAGATTTGGGAATCCATGGATTGAAGGCTAACTCTCCATTGCTCGTGTAGTGAGTAGCTAAAACCAAGTAGGACCAAGTAGGAGCTGGTACAATAGGCAAGAACCTTGGCAAGGGAACTTAGCACAAGCCAAGGTAGTGTTGGTCGGATAGACGAGGTAAGTTGACAAATTGGAAAGGAAAAATTTGTGGCTTACACCCTTGCAGTCTTAATGTTTGGCATGTTTAAGCTAGCATGTACCCAAAATAGCTTCCATTTCATATTCAGGTTACCGTCCACAACTTCTGGTGGCAGATGAATTTGCCCTTGATATGTAACATCTATAGTGTAAATAGCTAATAAATTGGTATGAAATATATTATGAACATTGGACATTTTTGGAGGAAGATCCAACCGATAAGATATATCACCACTTTGTTTCAAAATCTAATAGGGTCCAACATATCTCAATAATAGCTTTCGAGATGAAGATCCCTTAATATTCAAGTTCTAGGAAGATAACCACACCTGATCTCCCACTTGATAAGATACATCCCTACGATGTTAATCCTTATCACGTCGATACCTATCTTTAACTTTGCCCATTGCCTCAATAGCTCTAGACCAACCTTGGCATAGCTAGTCCATATAAGTCTTAACGGTTAAGACTAACACTTCAAAATTTGGTTTCGATACAACAATCTGTTGAGGAACCCTATAAGCATTCCCTTGCAGCATCTCCTATGGAGAACAGCCAATAGCACTGTGAAATGTGTTATAAAAAAATTCTACTATATCCAAATGCTCAACCCAATCGTGTTGATCCATCATGATATAGTACTACAGATAATCCTCAACTTGAGCATTCACATCTTTAGTCTACTTATTAGTTTGAGGATGATAAGTGGTACTAAACTTCAACTTGGTACCAAATAATTAGAACAGTATGCCCCAAAACTTCCCCATAAATCTCAAATCTTTATCTAAGATCATCTCTTCGGGAAGACCACGAACCCACACTACTTCATAGAAAAAGAGCTTTGCTATTTGTTTCATATTCATTGTTTCCATAGTTAGAATGAAGTATGCAATCTGTAACAACCAATCCACAACCACCATCAAAGTATCATAACCCTTAGATTTCAGAAAGCAAGTGATAAAGTCAAATGTCACACTTTGAAATAGCCATTTTGATGATGAAATGCATTGAAACTTCCCAGCCTGCTTCTTAGTTCTTTGCTTACATTGTTGGTATATAGGGCAAGAATAGACATAATCCACTACATCACCTTTTATACCAAACCAGAAAAATCCTTTTTTTAATGAAGCTAGTGTTTTCTATTTTCCACCATGTCCCACTGCCAGAACATCATGATGTTCCCATAGAAATAACTACTACAGATCCTTAGAGAGAAGATACAATCTTTTTTGTTTATAGAAAATAAGTCCATCATGAACTAAGAAGTGAAGTTTTGCATTGGCACAACTAGCAACTTTCGCTACTTCACTACCAAGGTTTTGCTTCGACAACTTCGTATGGTGCAAGATTGCCTTCACCAATGGATCACTTCCATATGAAGTGCAAATGCCCTCCAACCAATTTGAACTGATTGCTAATATTGCCTGAAACTGAGCTTGGAGACTCAACACATCCAAAACAATATTGTCTTTACTAGGTTTATAGATGATTTCAATATTGAATCTAGTGAGCTTCTTTTGCGAATGAGCCTACTTTGGCATAACCTTTAGCTGCATAGTAAAATAGCTCAATGTGTTACTATCCATATAAACCTTGGAAGCTCTATTTCGTTAAAGTGGGATTTATTCAGTAAAATGGGACTAGGTACAAATTTTCAAGTATTTGAAAATGACGTGAAATTATATGTTTTTTGTCCAGGGGCTAGACATATCTGGGGCATGGTGACTAGCGCGGTGACTTTGTGTCCAGACTGAGTCCATCTGGTTGTATAATAAATCTCATTGTCAAGGTGAACAAGCCGAATCTGAAGCTAAAGAAGAGCGATGGCATGCGCGCACACACTATTTGTTTGTTCATTGAGCGTGTGGTGAGCTTTCCAAGATGAACATCATTCCTATTAGCCAGACATATAACTTAATGGTGAGAACATTTAGATATTATTCAATGTTATCTTTTTCTAACGAATCTAATTGTGAAGGTGTAGCAAGAGGCATTGCTAGTCTGGAGAAGTCATTTAACTCATTTGACCCTTAGTGTATTTTCATGAAACTAAATAACATTCATATTATTAAGGAATTTCTCTAGTACCTTTTTTTTACAATATAGAGGCTTGCATTTCTTTCAAAGGTGATTTAGTAAAAGGCCTGAGGGCACATGCCATTCTATTTCTCAGACCGGTATTAAGATATACTAGTGCAAAGGGCCACATGCCATCACGCCTCCTCTGATTCAGATTCGAATTGTTCACCTTGAAATAAAATACATTAGAAACTTAGTAAAGGAATATTAATGAATCTCACCTTGAACCCGGGTTATGAATGCTCTTGCTGCATCTCTTGCATGGTCTAGCAAGGTGATGGTGGCACTCTGCTTCCGCATCCAACCATGCACAACATTATCCACCGATATGCTCATGCTGGGATCCCTTGGATTCAGCACCCATCTCTTTTCTAGGCAATCCTTCGTATATCCGGAACTTGGCTTGAACCACTCCACAGTTACATTGAAGGAGTTAGTTTCCGCGTCCTCCTCTACATCAGTGATGCAGCGCCCCACCCATATCATTTGTTTTTTATTACTGGGTCTGACAAGCACGACCATTCCTTTGCAGACCTGTACTGGATTGAATGCTGAATCCGGCTTCTTATTCCTCGGCCCACAATAGTGATCCTCAACATCGTTATCAGTCACTGCATTTCCAGAGGACATTGTTCCGCTACTATCTGGTGCTCTGGGTTCTGGCCAAAAGGACTCTTCCAATTCTTCATATACAACCGGCCCATTTTGGATAGCAGATATAATCTTCTCCCAGTATTCGAGCAAAGGCTTGCACCTCTTAAAATAGGATTCTCCACCAAACACCAACCCCCTCTTCCAGAAGGCAATATGTTGTCTAATCCCGGCCACTATACTTTCCTGGTCTTTGAGTCCATCCGGGTGCATCGGCCGTGGGGAACCCTGAGGAATCATAGGTTCCCCAGTTATGGGATCTCACTTGAAGAGTTCAATGCCATCCACTGGCAGCCACACTGTGTCCCATTCTCTCATCTTGTACCTCATCACTGGAGCACCGTCACGCATGCTGAAATGAAACTAAAGAGGCTTGGAGTGGCCAATCAGCGTTTCGGATCCGTCCCTGATGTAGCCTCTTACAAACCCCTTAAAGTCTGGAACCTCTGTCACAAGTGCAGCTTCAATAGTGCCTTTGATGTAATTTTGGAATTCATCGTAGAGTTGTGGGAGGGTGAGGACATTGGATCGCCAGAGGGACTCTGCCAGGTGACTGAACATGGCATCGACGTCTTCATGAGTGTGCCCAACCATGAGAAAGCCAAGTGTAACCGTTTCAAATATGCCTTTGGCAACAAGCATCGCCAAGTACGCGAAGACGTACATGTTTTTGTTCTCACTGCCAGCATTGTCTGTTTGGAGCAGAAGATGGGGTGGAAGACCACATTGGCTGCAAGAACTTCCTTGAGATTCTACTTCGTTTGGATGAGGCTGTGCATTCACCAGGCGACCAGCCTCGTCGGAATGGCATGAGGCCTCACGTGATAACCCTACAATCTGACGGCCAACATATTCACTGGGATGGCATGGGGCCCCACGCGATACTGCAAGCCTTTGCTCCTCCTCCAGCTGAACCCTGTATGGGGTTCGATCGACAAGGGCCTTATGCAAGGGTTGGCCGTTCAGCTCAGTCTGCACACTTTGCAGAAACTTTAAGTGTTTTGCTAGGGACGCAATCATCATGTTTGCACCCCCGCCACCCCATAGAGGTACAAAGAAGTTCCCATAGTTCTGGGCACCATGCCCATGAGCGATTATGCCAAACAGAGACACAGGCAGCTGCATGGATGAAGAGATTGCCTTGGGGGCAGGATTGAGTCGAGGTAAGCACGTCTTTTTCTGGTCCATTTTGTCGTGGATGATGCAGAGGTAAGAGTCAGGTCTCTCCATGGAGAGAATCCTGTTATGATAATATGCAGTCCTGCAGCTTCTCTGCTCGATGTTGTGGTCCAGCCGCCTTCTAACCAACGTCTCTCGCTCTTGAGCGCTGCAAGAATTCTTCGACAAAGCCATTTTGATAGCAGTGCACTCGTCACACTTTGAAAAGCTGGAGTACTTTCCTATACTCACATCCCTGAACCTGTTGCTCCACAATCTACTAAATCTAGATTGGCTCAACTTCCTGTAGCCATTACTCTGGAGTTCCCGATTCACATCTTCCAATATGGCCCCTTTGGTATACATGGAAGGGAGAACTCGTTGGGTGTCTCGTGTTCCATCTTCCAAGAGGCGGGTTTTATGTGGTTGCTGCTCGCTACATGTGTCGACAAACCTCTTGAAGATTGCCTCTCCATATACAACATGACCCCTGGTTTTGTGCGTACCGTCGTTCCCTAAGCCTTTGACAGTGTATAACAAAGTTGCGATCCATAGACACAAGGGTTCCTTTTGGAACTCTCTTCCCACCATTCAAAATGTAAACCTTTTCCCCAACCCTGAAGGCCATTCTGAAAGTGCAGAAAAGAAGTTAAGACCATACAAAAAATGATTGGAGAATGGCCTAAATCATAACATACCAAATAGCATGAGGCCACATGCCATTATTCAAACATGCTATTGACACCCACGTGAAATTTCGCATTCACAAAATTGGCATGAGGCCTCATGCCATCTTGATATACACACAGCTGCAGGCAAGTAAAAACATACATGACAATACGCTAGCCATGAAATTGCAAGGGCCCAAGATGGCATGTGGCCTCATGCCATTTCTAAATGTGGTCCTAAACCATTCCATGGTGAACATACCAGGAAGCACAAGTGCCGAATATCAAGAGGAAGCGGTAGCCACACCAAAGACAGTGCCGCTCACAACACCGCAACTACTCGTAGCACCGCTCGCAACACCGCAACTGCTCGTAGCGCCGCTCGCACAAACTGCCACTCGCATAAACTGCCGCTCGCAATGGCGCTCGCAATGCCGCAACCGCTTGTAGACGCATAAACCACAACTCACAACGCCGCTTACACAAGCAGCGCTCACTACGCTCAGCGGAACCAAGAACACGGCGCACAAAAATGATAGACCTAGGAATGAGTTCGAGAATTCAAAAATAACACACGCTTGAACGTCACATCAAATCCTCTGACAAACCAGATCTTATGATTCCTCTGACAAATTTCAAACTGAGTAGCTTCTAGACTTTGCTGTCGGAGGTTGAACTTTGTCACATCATGTCCTTGCCTCGATCCAGCTGTGCCATGTCAGTGATTCGAACTTTGCCATGCCATGTCAGCGATCCGCGCCAAGATTATTCGCCGTGTAAAGGAATAATTATGCTGTGTGTGTACGTCCATTTATGGCAATATAAGGCCACATGCCATTCAAAGAATAATGCTAGTCGAGCATCTTTTGGTGCATTTTTGGGTTCAAAATTGCATGAGCCCACACGCTATAAAGTTTACCTGTACCAAAAATAGAAACAGCTTTATTTACTTGGGAATTTAAGTGGTTGAGGCATTTTTAAACTTACAAACACATGCCCTACTTACATTCATTTGGTTGCTTAAAATTCAAAAATATTATAAACCTTTCTTTTCGCATTTTCAATGTTTTCAATTATGGTTTTTGATTTTCGCAGGACCAGCCTAGTAATCTATTTGCATCCCGTCATGTTTATAGCTAGCTTTCGTTTGTCCCCTTCGCTGGCCTGAGATACATCTGCTCGGAATCTGCCTCTTACAGCATTTGCCCAGAAAGGGCATCTTTCTTCACGCAGCATTTGCCACATGTTTAGGGTTAGGGTTTAGGGTTTAGTGTTTAGCAATTCAGTCTTGATAAACATGCAAATACAAAACTTGATGTAAAATCCTTTGATATGTCACAATGCCCCTAGGACCATAAACACATTTCAATAGAGAGGGTCCTTTCATTTCATAACTCCTTACGTATATCTTGGTGAAACCAGAGTTAGTGAAGTTGGTTTCTTGTGATCCCGCATCTGATTGTGATGTCCCTTTGCAGTGTCGATGGAAAGGTCAATGCACACCAAACTGTAGAATCTTGGAGCAAAATAACGGTCGGATCTATGGCAAATGCCCCTGAAACATTGTAAGGCTCGTGTGGTCTCATGTGGTGTCCGATCGAGATGCTTCTTTGCAGGGTCATCAAGAAGGACATTATATACCATTCTGTAAAATCTAGTTGCGATCTAACGGTTGGATCTCCAGGAAACTCAAAAGAATCTCGCGCGTGTCAGAATATTCTAGGAATATACTCCTATGTGCTCTTGAAAATGGCATGCGGCCCCACGCCATTCAAGAGATAACGCCAGATGACGCCGAGCATTTTTTGGTGCATTTTTTGGGATCAAAATTGCATGAGCCCACACGCTTGAACGTCACATCAAATCCTCTGACAATTTATTTAGCTGAACATCTGGCATTTTTGGAAATACAAGATGCTTTGGAATATCCAATCATGCATGGTATAAATATAGCGAGGGTATTAAATGATATCCCAATCATGATCTTTCTTTTGGATTTCGCATGCATGCAGTCCGAGGAATGATGACATTGCGGATTTCTTTTGGATTTCACGCATGCGCGCGCTGATCCAGAAATTAATGGTGGCGCCCAAGTCCGAGGAATGATGACGTGGCGGGATTACCAACTGTCGTGACATTTCGCGCGTGTGAGGTTAGGTTTTGCATTTTGCTTCGTACTCGCGCTCGCATCGCGCTCCCACTCGCGCTCCCACTTCTCTACAGGTTTCTCGTGTGCATCGGCGTCCACTCGCGCTTGCATCACACTCGCGCTTGCATCACACTCGCGCTCGCATCGCGCTCGTGTGCATCGGCGTCCACTTCAAGACACACCCAGTTTGTAACTTCGCCGCCAACTCCGCCGCCCACTCCGCCACCCACACGCAGCCCACTTGGCATCCCGGGAGATTTCAGCGCCACTCTCCAACTGTAAGTGGCAGAGTAGCCTTGCTGCTACGATCCGCTGCACACACAGTGCACATTCGCCAGCGAGTCCGGTTGTCACGCCTCCATTCGGCTTCAAATGGTAAGTCTTTTAGGCCAAGTAGAAAATGGCATGAGGCCACATGCCATTCAGTAGCAACATTGGCATGCACCGATTGGGCTCTCGAGTGCAGTCCGGTTACAGATGGCGTGTAGCCTCACGCCATCTTAGGATGCAGCCTCAAGACATCTAATGCAGTGGTGAATGGCGTGTGGCCTCACGTTATTTCCAGCTACTAGCTTTTCATCTGTCAGCTCTAATTGTTGTGCATTTCTGAACAGGCGAGGAATTGCGTTCTTCTTCCAGCCACTGTCAATGTGGATGCAGAGAAGGGGGAGGAGCTCACCAGTTGGACTTTCGGGATGGAAGGCGAGGATCTGAGGCTGTACAACACAGATGGTGGGAGAAAAGAATGCATGGGGATCCTCATCCAAGTGACAGACACTCCATGCAGTTCCATGCAAGAATATGGACTGGCACTTGTGGTAGAGACAGCGTCTGCCTTCAAGATCCACCTTGCACATCCTAGCGGCTTCCCGCAGGGGGGCAGCGGCTATGAGAAATTCCTAGAGGGAGCTAGGGAGAGGTTGTCCAGGAGGCCCACAATTTCAAAGACGCTGCGGGTCTATGAAGATCACATGGAATCCACGGACCTCACCTACGGCGATGTTCAAAAACTATATTCCAACATTGAGCCATTGAGAGTGACTCCAGTTCGCGAAGCAAAGGGGAAGGGGGTCGATCTGGAAACTACCTCGAAGCAAAAAAGGGTGGTCAAGCTCAAGCCGACGTCCGACTCTCCTGCTCCAAAAAAGAAGCTACTCAGTGATGCCATTGCCTCGGGTTCGAACACTACACCCACCAAAAAGAAGAGCCGCAAAGAGCAGAAAGAACAAGAAGAGGCAGCAAAAATCATCACAGATAATAGTACTTGTTACTATTCCAACAAAGTATATACAATCGACGTGAGCCGTATCGACATCCAAAGCAAATACAACCACAGGCTAGTATCTGATGAGTGGGTGGAGAAACTGAAGCAGAAGATGCTGGCAAGTCCAGTAACACCCGACATCGCAGACGTGATCCCCTACTACCGAACAATGAAGGGCGAGACGAGGTTTCCAGACTTGATCAATAGGAAGGTGTTGGACGATCAGAACATCCGGTTCTATGCCATCTCCGAGTAGCATTCTAGCTTGGCGATGCAAGAGATAGTTGTGGATATTATGGTGGGCGAGGAGGTGAAGAAAGTCTTCAAGACAAGAGTTGTCCGCCTGATAAAAGGCAACTCGCCCCTCCGATCTATCATATACATCTCCCACGCGCAGAATGTCAAGCAAGAAACGTGCTACAAATCGGGTCTGCACAAGACATTGGCACAAACACGGAAGCTCTGGGTTCAACTGAAGAAGCCACAAAAACCAGGACAAGGACGTGCACTAGCAACTAGCGCCTGGCAGGTAAGCCTCGTTGCATGTGGCATAGCATGTGGCCTCATGCCATTTCCATTGCGGGAATTCTCGAGTCTTCTCTCGAAAACACTGGGGGTCAATGACACACTCAGCATCCATAACATTCTACTCGCGACAAAAGTTGTTTTTGACAAATGGGTAGATGTGCTGAGGATGCACCATGACGGGGAGTTGCCAAACTCAATGGGTGTGGAGGACGGCCGGAAGCCCAATGATTTGAAGCTCAACGCCTTGCGTTTCTCGCGGTCTCTAGACGACAACGACCTTCTGACAGTGGCTAATGCTCTTCTACGTGGTGAGGTAGTCTTCAACAAGACCAAAATGACTCCCGGCCATATTGTGACATACGAGGACTTGTGCACGACTCTGAGAGCTCGTGCGCTATTGAAGGATTGGATCTTCGAGCAAGTGGCCGTGGAGAGGGTGAGCATCGACACCACGCAAGAGATGATGGAAGCGCTGGAGTTGTCAAATGAAGACATCGACGAGTACGTGAAGGGGGCCCCCAAGTTCATCGATCTGCTGCGGGATGCCACGAAAAGTAAAGCTGAGAAGTTGGATCAGTATCCAAATTTCATTAAGATTGATGTCGACCGCCGGCTTCAGAAACAGCTCGACCCCGCAGCAGAGGCCTATCGAGAACCTTACCGGGTATACTTGAATTCGGATGAGGATCAAAGGTGGAGGAGCATCGTTTCCCGCGGAGATGAGTAGGTCAAGAACATCTTTTGTGCGATGGACTTCACAAATGAGGAGATCACTCATGCAGACGAAGTCAGCTCCATCATTGACTTAATGGTGGGACTTGCGGAGGTGGAATCTTCAGTCCACTATATGATCTACGACTGCGAATCCTATCACAAGTTCTGGAAGGCCTTGAACGAGGTGAAGGCTCGGTTGAAAGGCAAGGAGATGCGGGAGATCCATGGGATAATGGCTAAGAAGAAGATACCGACGAATGTCCGCATCTTCACACTCGCCCTTGTTATTGGTCCTGCAGCAGAGTGGGACTGGAGTGACTTCCCAGCTTCGTTCGACAAGGCCAATCGAATTGATCTGAGGGAGGTCAATTTACCCGTGCCTGAGGAACTGAAGACGGCTATGGAGCTTTTGAATCCAAAGAAAGCTCCAGGTGCAGCATGGGAAATGCTCAGCTGGGTCTTCAACGCAATAGCGGGTGGGTCACCTGCTTCCGACTCCAAGGGCAAATGCGTTGTCGAGTACAACTGCGGCGGACTATTCTTTCGAGCCGCACTACTCAAGGGTGTCCCGTGTGTTGCGGTGACAAACTCCATTGAAGAGGTGACTTCAATGAAGCATATAATTACAATTGCCAAAGAAAAACAGTATCTTCTTTGTGAACCTGGTGAGTACACACTTTAAGTTTAAATGTTATCTCACAAGCTCTGTATGCAGGAGCGTGGCCACCCCCAGATGCTGAAACGGCGTTAACAGCTACTGTTGAAGATACCCATGTTGGGCCGAGCTCACAACTTGCACAAGGTAAGGTCACGTGAGGCCTCACGCCATTTTAATTATAGATCGTTGTGAATATTCAGACACGAGGACTGAAAAGCGCACTGGTGGCGCGTCGAAGAAGGACAAACAAACAAGCAATAGGAAAAAAGGAGGTACAAATTATATTTGCAATGGCGTGTGGTCTCATGCCATTCCTTGCAGGAGAAACTTCTTCAAAGGCAAAATAGGCAAGCACCAGCCAAGCTCAAACTGACAGTGGTCATAAAAAGCGAAAGCACGTTGGACAGTCGTCGAGATCAGAGGCGTTTGATTCGAAAAGGAAGAAGGGCAACGAAAAGATGATAGGTAATGCCTCGCGGTTATGGCGTGTGTGCTCATGCCATTCATTGCAGATCAAGGGCTGAGTGAAAGCAGGCAGTCACCACCTCATGACTCAGATTCCTATGGCGGACTCCCCTTCCCCAATCTCAATGGAGAGGTACAATGGATGAGGGAAGCTTTTCAAGTCAGGGCCACGTTTTTCTCATCTCGTCGTCTTCGAAGGGTGCAAGAACGTGCAGAAACCATGTGAAGACAGTCGGGTGAGGATACGGTCCTAGGTCACGCACTAAAACAGGCTATGGATGTCTTGTATTTTGAGATGGAGACTCGGCCAGATGATTTTCCCAAGATGGTCCTGGAAGAACAAGCCATCCAGCCTGAGCAGCCTATGGAAGAAATGCAGGAGGGGGATGAGGAGCCAGAGAAAGATAATGAGCAGGAAGAGCAGAAGGACGAAGAGGAGGACAAAGAAGAGGAGGACGAAGAGGACTTGGATGGTCCTCACAATGGTGACGATCACAATAACGACGACGACGATGATGACGACGATGGCCAGCCTGAGGTGGCCAAAGAGCAGCGGAGGAAGGTCATACAAGACAAACCATCAGGTAAATAATAGTACATCCATTCCTAACCTTTTACCATTTCTAACATTGTCCATGTAGGTCGTAGAGCAAATGGTAAGTAGAGATTATTCAGTTGAATTTACAAACTCTAGCCTTTAGTGTCGAGGAAGGATAGTGCCAAGCAAGGGTCGAAACGTATGTCCAATCCTTCAGAATCAGCAGTGCGCCCAAGTGATATCAGTCCTAGTTCCTCAATAGCAGTTGATGGTAAATACAGTATAGTCGATTCAATGTGCTAATGAGTTTGTTTTTAGTAGCACAGGAGGATACCATCTCAATCGAAGGGAGATATTTGGACATGCATATGGATCCGCCAGTGGACTCTACTTGGCTGCAAGAGTCATCAGAGCTGGTGGAGGCTACTATCCATATCAACGCCAAGCAAGCTGACCACGCTCCACTTGATGCTGCCCATACCACTGAGTCAATCTTGTCCACGTATCCAACTGACGGTGACCAGACGCCATTGGACCCACATGAGGCCGCCCCAGCCGCCGAGCCGGTCGTATCCTCATTTCCAACGGACTCAACGTGTGCCCAATCGTCTGACAACACGCCATTGGAACCTCCCTACACCGCCCCTGCTGCCTGTTCGGTCATGTCCACTTTGCCAACGGAGGCACCAGCTGAAATGGCATGTGATCACACGCCATCGGAACCACCCCATGCCACTGTTGAGCCAGTTGTACCAGAGTCTATAGCTGAAATGGCATGTGCCCACACGCCATCGGATGCAATTGACCCCACATTGCAGAGGAGAGTATTTCCGCCCTTCACATTTCCTCGACCAAAACCCTCTCAACGACCATCGGGAGCAACATTCGCTAATATTGTATATGGTAAAATTGACTTGTACCATTTTTTATGCTGACGCATTTCATTTCAGAGTCACGGCGAAGGTACTGTATCGTTTTTGATCTAAACGGTGTCCTTTTCTCCCATGAGCGTGGCTCGTCCTCGAATGTCATTGCACCCTCCAAAGCCTGCGGTCGCAAGTTGGTCAAAAGAGACAGATTCACATTAATCACACGGGAGAAACTGCGGGATCTAATAATGACCATGCGACACTTAAAACAGAGGGCCGGGTTCAATTTGCAATTGGGAGTTTGGACATCCATGATGCGCCACAATGCATTAACGTTGCTACAGATGATGCACGATCAGACGCAAGTAATATTACCATTTGACTTTCTCCTAACGCAGGAGGATTGCTTGACTATGGTCCATGTGAGGGGTAGCAAGCCCATCTTCGTCAAGCCAGAGGCTGTAGTGATGAACCGGACTGCTAGGTCAAGTGAAATCCTCATCATCGATGACTCGCCGATTAAAACTACAGCGAACACGCACACATATGCAGTGCACCCCATCTCTTGCAGTATGGAAACTAGGGAGAAGAAACCGTATGTTCTGGGGGACTTTGCAAAACGGCTTGGAGCGATGGTGATAGAGAACCGGCCAGTCCAGGAGGTGGCTGCAGAAATCAACCAAATGGCAGATGGAACGGTATATCAGAAGCCATTTGATCGGACAGACACTAGTCATCATTTATGGCATGTATATTATCTAGCTAAGCACTATCCGCATCTCCATAATCTGCTCAACCGGATGGGTTCTTCGACCACTGAACATGAGCGTGGACGTATTAGAGAAGAGATGGCATTACAATTGGGTTTAAATCCTGATAGTGTGGAGAGTGATGAAATTCCAAGATTATTGTATAGGCGTTGGAGGCAAAAAATAACAGTCTGAGATGGCATGTATTTATTTAAAAATGTAACTTATTATGGCATGGGGTTCCATGCCATTGTATTAATATTAAAAGACAATTCTTTGAGAGGATTTGCATTATACTAGAAGTGTTACAGCATGTTATTGGAAGTCTACGAAGTTGTTTTATTAATAATGGGAAAGTAAAGATTGAATGGGGACTTGGGCTCCACCTAGACTCGGAGCAACTGAGCCAATATTAAAAGGATGGAAAGAAATTGGACGACGATGACAAGGAGAAGAGAGAGGTGAAGTAGTGGCAGGGGGAGGAGAAGTGATTGAGTAGACATTTCCTTGTTTAAAATAAAATGGCATGTGCCTCAATGCAGTTGAATTTTGTTATATTTATATACTATATAAAGGTTTGGAAACCTTATTTTACAAGTGGGATAATGACAATTCCCACTTTAACGAAATAGAGCTTTTGGTATGTCCATTCAAATAATGTTTCTATATTCCAATGCCAACACTATAGCAAACATTTCTTTCTCATGCGTTGGCTATCTTTATTGGGTTTCTTGGAATAAAATGCAATCGGACAAGTGTGTCATCTTAGCATACCATTAATCACATTGTCACAATCTTGTTGCAACACGACATCTATAGCATAGGTAGATCCATCATGCACTTTGAAGGGTTTATCAAGATTTGGGATCTTAATAACACAAACCATAGTCAAGATTTCCTTCAATCATATAAAAGCATGTTGACAAGTTAGTGTCCAATAAAATGGTATATTACCCTTCATTAACACAGTCAATGGAAAAGCAATTCTTGCAAACTTGCGAATAAACTTACGATAGTATCCCACCAAACTAAGAAAGGAACAAACATTTGATATAGTGGTTGGAACATCCCAAAACTTCACCACTTGCACCTTCTTTGGATCCACCTCAATTATACCACCACCAACTATATACCTAAGAAAGTTCATGTATAACTGTCCAAAAGCACATTTATATTATTTAGTATATAGTTTGTGTTCACGCAACTTCTAAAACACTAGCTCCAAGTGTTTCAAATGATCCTCTAACATTTCATTAAAGACTAGAATATTGTTGATATATAAGAAAATAAATGTGTCCAAATAATTTCTGAATATTCTATCCATCATAGTGCTGAATGTTGTTGAAACATTGCATAACCCAAATAATATGACAAAGAACTCATAGGATCCATACCGAGTTTTAAAGGTTATTTTTTCCACATCCTAATTTGCCACTGATACCCAGACCACAAATCAAGTCTCATAAAATACTTAGCCTTTAATAGTTGGTCAAACAAGTTATCAATATGAAGCAAAGGATAACTATTTTTGACTATGATTTTGTTGAAAGCCTAATAATCAATACATATCCTCATTGTTCCATCCTTTTTCATAACAAAAAGAACCAACATTCCATAAAGTGACTTGCTTGTTCGGATATGACCTTTGTCAAGAAGCTTCATAAATTGCTTATTGAGTTCAACCATCTTTTTTATGTTTAAATGATATAGAGTTTTCATAGGTGGTTTAAAACCTAGAACAACCTCAATTCAATGATTAACCTCACGGCTAAGAGGTAGCCCTAGTGGCAAATCCTTCAGAAAGATATTCTAATTCCACACTAATAACTCTAATATCTCCTTTAATACAAGATCAACCCTATCACCAATTCAAATTGAGTCACCATTGCCCTCAGCTTCCATCACCTGATATCCCTTCTTAGCTACTTTTTGAGCGGCTCTTGCAATTAAGAACTTAGCATCCCAATCTTTTGAGAAGTGCTTTTGTAACTGGAAGGACAAATTGGGATGTTCTTTTGACCTCAATATGATGCAACTTTGTCAAACACCATAAAGCTGGATAAAGGTGGATCCACTAGTGGTGTTGCTTAATTGATGATCAATTCATTGTGATACTTATATCATATCCATGTGATAATGAGCAATGTGTTTACGAAGTTGCTTGGGTAAATGATGATCAACCCCAAAGTGGTTGATAGTGAAGCTAGCTGGATAAAGGTGGATCCACCAGTGGTGTTGCTTAATTGATGATCAATTCATTGTGATACTTATATCATATCCATGTGATAATGAGCAATGTGTTTACGAAGTTGCTTGGGTAAATGATGATCAACCCCAAAGTGGTTGATAGTGAAGCTAGTCTACTTACATATAGTAGCATTGTAGTAGCTTTGACTAGATTCTTGATGGTGGTCCATTATGCTAAGCTTAAGTTGGTATCTTGTTTCCTTGAGAGTTTGCCTATGAGGTGTTAGAAAAGGGTTATAGCATTCATTTACTATAGCTCATTGGTTGATTTGTTAGCACTTGAAGTAGATTGTTAGATGGAAAAGGTGTATAGTTGAGGCATTGACATTGCTAGCACTTGTGTTAGTGGAAGTGGCATTATTATTTCGAGTGATGAGGAATTTTCCTTGGACCTTGATTTTCTATACCATTTTTCTTGTTAGTGTTTAGGCTTCACATTGGATTTTGGAGGTAATTGAAGAAGAGTGTTAGTGCAATGTGGATATCCAAATATGTGGTTTTCGTGATCAAGCCTTGGATGTTCATTTTGCACTTTGCGGATATCTGTGTTGGAAATTAGTTAGATGGGCAAAGATGTTCGAAGCTTAAGCATACTATGGGTCATGAGAATTAGTATTGAAATGAACCTATGTGAAGTTGTAGGTAGTCTTGAAAGTTTGTATTCCTAAACTGAGAGTTATTCTTTCTCTAGGATGGAAAATTTTCCATGAATTTTCATAAACTTTTCCAATGGCCGATCTGTTGATTACTTTGCTCAAAAACCATTCTGTTTTTGTAAGCCAGTACAGTTTATATGATGCAACTCGAAAGGAATATTAACTTTTGGGGCTAAAGCAATTAAGTTGGATAGAGTCTGGAGTTGGCATAGAAAAGTGGCCGTTGTGCTTTTCTAAGAAAGGTGACCCTTGTGCTTTTCCTCTTTAGCGTTATATTTATTGGTAAGTTGCACTTTGCATTTTGTTAAGACTCTATAAGAGTAGTGAGCTCTCACTAATCTTCATTTGGTCTTGTAGCTTTGCGCCTTAGCTGAGGATGTTGATATCCAACTTAGTTGTTTGAGTTTGAGATGTTAGTACCCATACCATAGCTTTGTCTATGAAGAGGTTGTGTACCAATATGAGTCCATCTCATGGTCTTCACTTTAGTTTCGACTAAGTGTTGGTCATGCATAACTAGCCTCTTCAAGGCATGCTCAAAGCTATTGGCTAAACAAGTTGGTAAGCTTATTGTGGATGAGTTGGATTCGAGTGGTCATTTAGTTTGTGCTTGTTTATGAACCTTTATCTCGTACCTGGGGTATTACGTTCATGTTGGACAAGTATATAACTCGATGACATGAGTTTAGTGTTGGGTCTTGTGAAAACAAGTTGAAGAGTGATTGTTGGTTGCTCTACGACTAATGATTGCTTATAAACTTTGTTAAGGATTGTTTACACTTGCTTTGCTCAATGATGATTTAGCAGTGATGGGCTTGCTTTACCGGATGGTGTTGCAAAGGATCGTATTGTTAGTTTTATATAGGTTTTCCATGTTGGCATATCGACTCTACCTTTGTCAATATCATTTGGTGGCATTTAGTTCATAGTGTTAAATTTTATTGAGTCTTGGATATGGCGAATCACTCCTTAATGATGTGTTATTTGTAGCTGAGTGTTGTTGAAGGATTAGTCTCGGATACTGAGTAAAGTATCTTTGACTTTGGTTAGCTTGGTTGTTAAAGAATTTTGAGTGGTGATTTACTTTTGCTTTTTTTTAGCTTTGTTCTGGTGTTGATGGCATTAAAGTGATGCCTTATCATTGACATTGTTAATATTGAGATCTGAGTGAAATGAGATATCCTTCCAAGGATTGATATTAAGTTTTATTAGTTTTGATGAAGATAGTGTTGATGATTTAACTTCTTTGTGTTGTTGGTATTCATACATTTGCTAGTTAACAATTGTGTTAATGTTCAAATGAACTAAGTGGCAAGTTGAGTTAGTTGTGTTCTTGACGAGATTATTTAATAGAGGGTTGAGTTTTGGCTTTTCCTTGAAAAGTGATTCAGTCATAAACTATACTAACTCTATGAAAAAAAGAGTTAATGATCGATATTGGCAATGTTGAGTCCTTATTGGATTTAAGTTGGAATATATTGATCATTGATGATTCTTCTTATGCTTGTTATGAAGTGAGTTACGTCTTGTTGTAGATGGATTCATGGAGGATCGTTTGGTGATCACTTGTTGGGCATAGCTCCATTATGCTTAGCTTTTGGATTGATGCAGAAATGCTCTTTATTAGCTTTGGCATTATGGAGTTTGAATTCTATATGTATTGAGAAGGATATTGTGGGTTGTACCATGATTTCTTCTTTAACATTAAGCTCTATTTCGTTAAAGTGGGATTTATTCAGTAAAATGGGACTAGGTACAAATTTTCAAGTATTTGAAAATGACGTGAAATTATATGTTTTTTGTCTAGGGGCTGTTAGGGCGTGGCCACTGAGAGAGTGAGAGAGAGAGAGGGAATATTCTGGTCCTCAGAATATTCCCCATCTTCCTTGTATAAAACCCTTGCCTCACAAGGGCGAGGGGGGGCATTTTGTGGAGAGAAGTGAAGCATTTCTCGTGTTTGAGCGAGCGTTGGGGGAAGCGCCCCTCCTTCCCCTAACAAATGGTGAACCCGGCGTGACGCGCAGGACTTTCTGAAGCGTCATTTCTCTCGTTTCTTTTGGCTGTAGAGTTTGGGAAGGAATTCCTTGTTCATTTTGCGGCGGTTTTCTTTGATCTTGAGTGTGTTGGATAGGTCTGGAGCTCCTCTTTCCAGCAAGGTATGGCGCTCATCAAGCCGTGCAGTATTTGAAGAGATACAACGTTTCTTGGCTCGGTTGGATGAGCATTTTGAGGTTTTCACTTTCTCGCCTGGATCCTCGGCCGAATTTCTCAAGGTAGTGCATTTGGGCTTGTAGATCTGGCCTAGATCTATGAGTAGTGGTAGTTCTTGGCACTAGATTTGGGAGAATTGACGGCATGCAAAAGGATTTTCTTCTCCGGCTAGATTGGGTTATCTTTGTGGTAGGAATTCATGCTCCTCCAGGCTTGGTTTTGGATGCCGTTTATTTCTAGAGGTGCTCCTGGTCCTAGGCTTTCGAGAAGTACCAACGGCGCCTTAGTGTCAATCTACATCATGGACATGCACATGTTTTTCCATAATGTTGGCGTTCTGGGCTACCTCTTCGTGGAGGCAGTTTCTTCCCAAATTCTTGCGATATAAGGTAGACGGGGCTGAGCTCTTTCCAACGAGCCCACCAACAATCAGAATGGCGAAGGATCGAGACTAGAGGACTCATTTTTCTCTTTTGGGTTAAACTTCGTTGAGGGTTCCTTGGGAACGAAGCAATCTTCAAGGAACAGGTAACCGTAGGAACAGGAACAGGAGGAGCAGGAACAAGAGTTGGCGTAGAAACAGGGACAATAGGAATAGGCACAGGGATAGGAGTTGGTGTTGGAGCAAGCGCAGGAGTAGGAGCGAGAGTAGGGGTTACCGGTTACAGGTCACAGGTCCCCGGTTATCGGCTACCGGCTACTCCCGCGGCTACTCCAGTGGCTGCTCCAGCGACTACCCCGGTTACTGGCTACCGGCTACTCCAGTGGCTACTCTAGCGGCTACTCTAGTGGCTCCTCCAGCGGCTACTCCAGTGGCTACTTCAGCGGTCGGGTCAAAGGCATTTTGAGCAACTTGAGCACTAGCCTACAGTCTTCTTGCTCCTGTCAACCCAGTTGCCTTGACCGGGCATTTGCAGTGTTCAGGGTATTTGATGCCGGTACAAACTAGACGTACGACGAATTGGCACCCTTTCACCATACCTCAAGGCCCTAAGGTACGGAGTAAACTTTTCAACATCCAAAGGCAGCTTAGGTATGACACTGCACCTTCTTGGGCCGAATCCTCTTCCTCCTCGACAGATTCCAGTGACTTAGATCTACGAGCTATGGCGCAGCCACCCTTAGCCCGACCTCAGCTCCATGTTCTGCAGAAGGGGAGTGATCTGCTGGTCTTTTCAGGTGTTGGAACAGTCTCTCCAACATCGCATATTAGTCGCTTTGATTACTACTGCACCACAAACATGATCGTCGACGATGATCGTATGTGCCGCGACTTCCTGCAGTCTCTCGAAGGCAAAGCAGCAACTTGGGCAGATTCTCTCCTCCCAGAGGACCGGACAGACTTCCAGACACTACTTGCTTCTTTCAGAGAACGCTTCGTTGAAGAAAAACCCACAAATCGGCTACTTGTCGACCTTTTTTCGTTCCGACAGGGTGCTCACGAGACTGTTCCTGACTACATCACACGCTTTTGAGCTTACTGGAAGCAGTGTTGGGATCGCAGAGTAGTCCAAGATGAGCAACAGGGGATCACAGCATTCACAGCAGGTCTGCATGGGAACTTGCAGCGGAAACTTCTTAAGAAGACCTTCAGGTCTTGCCGTGAGGCATTTTCGTTTGCCACAAAGCTGGAAAGAGAGCTTCTGGTCGACTTGGGGATTGCTAGAGTTGATTTTGACCAAGCCATCATCCCGTCAGAGTCACCTTGTGCCACTATTCGCCCGTCCACATCAAAGCCTATTGCTGTTGAGCGTACACCTCTGGCTCTTGAGAACTTTGCCAATGAGATGTGGCAGCTGAAGGAGATCATTCTTCAACAGCAATCACACCATGACAAACTGCTCCAGGAGCTGGTGGAGTCCAGGAAAGAGGCCGCTACAGCTCGGGAACGCAGATTTAAGTCCCATTGGTGCACTCACTGCGAGACGAACACACACAACACACAGCGCTACTTCAAGCTTCACCCAGAGCTTCGGCCTCCATCTTCTCAACGTGTCCAACAACATCCCTTTGCTGATAACTCCACACAGCCTCAGGGTCCAGAGACATATCAGGAGCAGTTGGAGCGACAAGCAATTGAGGCAGCCCCTTTGTCAAGCAAAGGCAAGGCACCAGTCTCATTAGTCAACACAATTTTGGTAGCCGAGGAACTTTATAGGCAACAACAGCAAACTGCAGCCACTCGAGCCCAAACGAAGAAGAAGGTAGCCACTCAGCCTACCATAGACCCCCCAGCACCAGTTGAGAGCGACTCTCCGTTGGCCTCAGGCCCAGTGACACAGAGGGTGGCTTGTAAACTCCCCTTCAAGTCACTCCTCTCTTCTCCTCCTGAGATCTCACCAGCAGCTACTCCTGTTCCGGAGCCGGTTCTTCAACAGCTGGTTGACACTCCTGTCACCTTTTCGCTCCGAGATATGTTGTGCCTTGTCCCGGGATTCGGCCAGCATTTGGAGAAGTTTGCACGGTCAGGAACACCAGAGAGCACTCTCAAGAGGACTCCTCAAGAGGTGCACATTGTCGATATCACAAGATATGGAGGAGATCCTGGTCCGTTCTTCGTCCCGGTGCAGATCGGTACTTCCTCTTGTAGGATGGATGCTTTGGTTGACTCCGGTTCTGGAAGCAACATTATCTCTCTCGAAGCTGCCCTTTCAGCACAGCTACAGATCACTGAGAGCTCCTCCATCATGCTCAAAACCTTCGCCAACCACACCGTTCCTCCGGCAGGAATTTGCTATGGTATCAAGGTCTCAGTGCAGGGTGTTATTTCTGAGGTAGATTTCCTCGTGGTTGACTACCAACGTCTTGGAACATCCTCTTTGAAGGACTCTATCATCCTTGGCCGCTCATGGCAAGTCACAGCCCATTGCACCATTGATAGTGCACAAGGCAAGTTGGAAATTAGCGATGGAACCCATAGCGCCACCTTTCTCAACAACCACGGAAGAGCTCTTTCTCAACAAGCCCAGCAAGCTCGGACTAAGATGGCCTCCACACCATACTTTCCTCCCGACCTCACAGAGGTTTTTCCTGAGTTGGTAGTGGCGTCAACCATCTATATGGCAGATGCTTCCTCATGCAATGCGATTGACACGGTTGGAGGTGAGTCAGGTAGCCCGAGACATCTCTCAACTTCACTCTCTTTATTTGAGAGTAAGGCCGAGCCTCTGGAAAGGCCCTCTTTATTTGAGGGCAGGGCTTATAGGATACGGGCTCACATATCCAGCTTTTTAGAGTGTTTCTTGATAGAGGAAGGGCTCCTTGATTCGTTTCTTGCATGGGGCCAACTCTCTCTTATGGATCTTGATGACACAGTCACCCCAGACAAGCCCATCTTTCACAGGACATAGCTGAACTCGATTCTCCTCAGCAACTCTTTGAGGAGTTACACAGCCAGCATTTTCCTACTAAAATCACGGTAGCTGACGACTTCGAGCATATTTTGTCATGCTGTTTTTTGGAGACGGAAGATGACATCCAGTCACACAATTGGCAGGAAGAATCAAGCAAATCGGACGTGCTACATGCGAGTTATAGCTCTTTGAGTTCTGAATTTCCTACCGTGGAGCCCCCAGTACAGATCCAAGGGTATTACACTGAAACTTTAGCACCAGACTTGGACTGGACTTCGGTGGAGGATCTCCCTTCACTTGCAGAGTACCTGGCTGCAGTCCTTGCATCGGACATCAAGCGCTCAGAGCATCAGAAGCAAAGAGAACCACAAGCAAAGACTCCGGATCCAACAGCAACGTTCTTACCAGACTTACCAGAGACGGTCTTGCCGGATGTAGTGTCCCCAGCATCTTTATTTGAGGAAGAGTCCACTCTTATGATTACAGCTTATTTTGACGGTGCTTTCTGCCCCAAAAACCAGGTTGCCGGCATTGGAGTTTGGATGATTGATTCTGCGGAGAACAAAGTAGCTGACCTCTCTATCACTTTGCCAGCAACATCAGCTAATGAAGCAGAGTACTTGGCGGCCATCAGTGCCATGAAGCTGGCCACAAACCTCAAGTTTAGGCGAGTCACTTTCATTGGAGATGCGCAACTCATCATACGCCAACTTACTGGAGAATACCAAGTCCGCAAAGAGAACATCATCACTTCTCCGGGTCCCTTTTTCCAGTGGGGACTTGACTTCGTTGGCCCGATCAACCCACCGAGCTCAAAAGGACAGCGATACATCATCGTGGCGGTGGACTATTTCACAAAATGGGTCGAGGCCACCCCTTTGCGACAGGCAGATCAGCAGTCTACAGCAAAGTTTGTCTACGAGTACATCATTTGCCGATTTGGAGTTCCTGCTGTTTTGGTTTCCGATCGTGGCAGCGGCTTCCTTGGACAGGTGATGCAGCATCTTCTCCAGCAACTACAGGTCAAGCACGTGAAAAGCAGCAGCTATTATCCGGAGTGCAATGGCCAGGCGGAGTCTAGCAACAAGATATTGAAGACAGTCATCTCAAAGCTTGTGGAGGATCACCCAAGGCGTTGGCACGAGCACTTGGTTACGGCGTTGTGGGCCTTTCGGACATCCTTCAAGACATCCATCTCTGCGACCCCATTTTCCCTTGTCTATGGGACAGAGGCCGTACTTCCAATAGAGATCCAGGTGCCATCACTCTCGCTTTCACTTCGATACGCAGCAGTGATGCAGCTTAGCGATGAAGACAAGCTTCATGCACGTGACTTGGAGGTTCTTGCCTTGGAAGAACAGCGACAATCCACATCTAAACATCTCCTTTGAGGCAAGCAGAAGATTAAGTCAGTCATCGATCACCAGCGGTCTGCCGAACCATTCGAGGATGGCGATCTCGTTCTACTCAAGGAGTTCACACCACCTTTGAAATTCTCCCCTCGCTGGACCGGCCCCTACTTTGTCCAGCGACACATTGGAGGTGGAGCATACGTGCTAGTTGATGCTGAGGGACGTGAGCTCCCACACGCTCACAACCACTCTCATCTCAAACGCTTCATCCGGTGAGGCGTTCCTTTTCTCTTCTTTTTCTTTTTCTTTTTCTTCCTTTCTTTCACTTTACTTTCGTGGCTACTTTTCTTACTTTCAGAGGGTGTTTCTCCATTGGACAATGGCCCATGCCTCGGATTTCGTGCTTAGGCTGCATTGCCGTTTGTATGGAAGTTCCTCGCTTGGCTTGGTCTATGTTCCAGGTTCTTTGGCCCTTCCTTTATCATTACTATACCCTGCACATTTCCCACATTCATTCCATATCATCTACACTCACAGTTCCATCACAAATCACTTCCAACAGCGTTGCCCGCACTTATCTCTAGATGCCCATCTTGCATCTTTCATTCTTTCACCATCATTCCCATCTCCATTTGAGGTCACATTTACACCATACCACGGACGCACATACATGCAGCAAAAGACACCACCTCACTTGGACGTGCCATGTCCAAGATGTCCTTACGACCATTTGCCGACAACGCACTAGCTTTTCTGGAGCGACTTTCTTCCAACCAGGTGAACCTGTTCACTCAAGGCACCTAGGTGGATCTTTAGGCGAGGCCACAGAAGCCGAAGCCACTTTCTTCTGCTCCAGCACTCAGTGGACACATGCCACCTCTCCTTACCGGCAACCCAGTGACTATGCCGTCCTTTTCAGCTGCTGACTTCTTCAGTCCGACACATCAGACTAGCCACCTTCTCAGAGAGCCACCACCATCTCAACGCTCCACCATGGAGCTGGCGCAGGAGTAGGAGCGAGAGCAGGTGGTTACCAGTTACTGGTTACAGGTACCCGGCTACGGTTATCGGTTACCGGCTACTCCGAGTGGTCAGTGTTTACTCTACGGGCCAATGGTTATCAATGGCTACCACTTTCGAGTGCCACCACCATCTCGGCGCTCTACCATATCACTCCATCTTTCATCATTTCCACACTTACCACCCTTGGGCAACGCATCCCCTTTTCTACCACTCTTTCTTTCTCAATTTCGGCCAATCCTTGGAGCATACCGGGAGTCATCAAGAGGTTGCATTTGCATATTACACTTTCCTGAGCCGAAATCCAAGTACGGGTTAAGTTCTTTGGGTACTCACGTTCTTTTTCCTCTATTTTCCTCCTCTTTTCACACTTTTTCTACACTTTTCTTCAACTTCAGGGTCCAGTTTGACTACAGGGTTTCCCACCAGGTTTTCTCCCTGTCTCCAAACTTCTCACCTACCTTTTTCTTTCTTTTCCACTCTGTTTTCTAGA
Organism: Selaginella moellendorffii; assembly: GCF_000143415.4. Taxonomy (NCBI): domain Eukaryota; kingdom Viridiplantae; phylum Streptophyta; class Lycopodiopsida; order Selaginellales; family Selaginellaceae; genus Selaginella; species Selaginella moellendorffii. Next base: position 70,184 of record NW_003314403.1, on the reverse strand, counting down.
GTTTCTACTATTTCACGCAGTTACCAGCACTTGGCATCAGTAGCAAACGTACACTCTACACTCTTCGGAGGGTTCTCGCGTGTCTGGAGCCAGCGCGATCCACCGTGGTCGCATGTTAGGGCGTGGCCACCGAGAGAGTGAGAGAGAGAGAGGGAATATTCTGGTCCTCGGAATATTCCCCATCTTCCTTGTATAAAACCCTTGCCTCACAAGGGCGAGGGGGGGCATTTTGTGGAGAGCAGTGAAGCATTTCTCGTGTTTCAGCGAGCGTTGGGGGAAGCGCCCCTCCTTCCCCCAACAGGGCTAGACATATCTGGGGCATGGTGACTAGCGCGGTGACTTTGTGTCCAGACTGAGTCCATCTGGTTGTATAATAAATCTCATTGTCAAGGTGAACAAGCCGAATCTGAAGCTAAAGAAGAGCAATAGCATGCGCGCACACACTATTTGTTTGTTCATTGAGCGTGTGGTGAGCTTTCCAAGATGAACGTCATTCCTATTAGCCAGACATATAACTTAATGGTGAGAACATTTAGATATTATTCAATGCTATCTTTTTCTAACGAATCTAATTGTGAAGGTGTAGCAAGAGGCATTGCTAGTCTGGAGAAGTCATTTAACTCATTTGACCCTTAGTGTATTTTCATGAAACTAAATAACATTCATATTATTAAGGAATTTCTCTAGTACCTTTTTTTTACAACATAGAGGCTTGCATTTCTTTCAAAGGTGATTTAGTAAAAGGCTTGAGGGCACATGCCATTCTATTTCTCAGACCGGTATTAAGATATACTAGTGCAAAGGGAAAAAGGTATTTGGTGATCGAGTAAATGGCATGAGGGCACACGCCATTATAAGCCTAAGCGCTAGTGGACACCTCCTTTTTGGTGTCACGCCTCACGCCTCACGCCATCAAGCCATGCCATCACGCCTCCTCTGATTCAGATTCGGATTGTTCACCTTGAAATAAAATACATTAGAAACTTAGTAAAGGAATATTAATGAATCTCACCTTGAACCCGGGTTATGAATGCTCTTGCTGTATCTCTTGCATGGTCTGGCAAGGTGATGGTGGCACTCTGCTTCCGCATCCAACCATGCACAACATTATCCACCGATATGCTCATGCTGGGATCCCTTGGATTCAGCACCCATCTCTTTTCTAGGCAATCCTTCGTATATCCGGAACTTGGCTTGAACCACTCCACAGTTACATTGAAGGAGTTAGTTTCCGCGTCCTCCTCTGCATCAGTGATGCAGTGCCCCACCCATATCATTTGTTTTTTATTACTGGGTCTGACAAGCACGACCATTCCTTTGCAGACCTGTACTGGATTGAATGCTGAATCCGGCTTCTTGTTCCTCGGCCCACAATAGTGATCCTCAACATCGTTATCTATCACTGCATTTCCAGAGGACATTGTTCCGCTACTATCTGGTGCTCTGGGTTCTGGCCAAAAGGACTCTTCCAATTCTTCATATACAACCGGCCCATTTTGGATAGCAGATATAATCTTCTCCCAGTATTCGAGCAAAGGCTTGCACCTCTTAAAATAGGATTCTCCACCAAACACCAACCCCCTCTTCTAGAAGGCAATATGCTGTCTAATCCTGGCCACTATACTTTCCTGGTCTTTGAGACCATCCGGGTGCATCGGCCGTGGGGAACCCTGAGGAATCATAGATTCCCCAGTTATGGGATCTCACTTGAAGAGTTCAATGCCATCCACTGGCAGCCACACTGTGTCCCATTCTCTCATCTTGTACCTCATCACTGGAGCACCGTCACGCATGCTGAAATGAAACTGAAGAGGCTTGGAGTGGCCAATCAGCATTTCGGATCCGTCCCTGATGTAGCCTCTTACAAACCCCTTAAAGTCTGGAACCTCTGTCACAAGTGCAGCTTCAACAGTGCCTTTGATGCAATTTTGGAATTCATTGTAGAGTTGTGGGAGGGTGAGGACATTGGATCACCGGAGGGACTCTGCCAGGTGACTGAACATGGCATCGACGTCTTCATGAGTGTGCCCAACCATGAGAAAGCCAAGTGTAACCGTTCAAATATGCCTTTGGCAACAAGCATCACCAAGTACGCGAAGACGTACATGTTTTTGTTCTCACTGCCAGCATTGTCTGTTTGGAGCAGAAGATGGGGTGGAAGGCCACATTGGCTGCAAGAACTTCCTTGAGATTCTGCTTCGTTTGGATGAGGCTGTGCATTCACCAGGCGACCAGCCTCGTCGGAATGGCATGAGGCCTCACGTGATAACCCTACAATCTGATGGCCAACATATTCACTGGGATGGCATGGGGCCCCACGCGATACTGCAAGCCTTTGCTCCTCCTCCAGTTGAACCTTGTATGGGGTTCGATCGACAAGGGCCTTATGCAAGGGTTGGCCTTTCAGCTCAGTCTGCGCACTTTGCAAAGACCTTAAGTGTTTTGCTGGGGACGCAATCATCATGTTTGCACCCCCGCCACCCCATAGAGGTACAAAGAAGTTCCCATAGTTCTGGGCACCATGCCCATGAGCGATTATGCCAAACAGAGACACAGGCAGCTGCATGGATGAAGAGATTGCCTTGGGGGCAGGATTGAGTCGAGGTAAGCACGTCTTTTTCTGGTCCATTTTGTCGTGGATGATGCAGAGGTAAGAGTCAGGTCTCTCTATGGAGAGAATCCTGTTATGATAATATGCAGTCCTGCAGCTTCTCTGCTCAATGTTGTGGTCGAACCGCCTTCTAACCAACGTCTCTCGCTCTTGAGTGCTGCAAGAATTCTTCGACAAAGCCATTTTGATAGCAGTGCACTCGTCACACTTTGAAAAGCTGGAGTACTTTCCTATACTCACATCCCTGAACCTGTTTCTCCACAATCTACTAAATCTAGATTGGCTCAGCTTCCTATAGCCATTACTCTGGAGTTCCCGATTCACATCTTCCAATATAGCCCCCTTGGTATACATGGAAGGGAGAACTTGTTGGGTGTCTCGTGTTCCATCTTCCAAGAGGCGGGTTTTATGTGGTTGTTGCTCGCTACATGTCTCGACAAACCTCTTGAAGATTGCCTCTCCATATACAACATGACCCCCGGTTTTGTGCGTACCGTCGTTCCCATGGACTGCCTGTTGAACCCTTTGTTCCTCGAACTCAGTTTTGATTCTGTAGAATGTGCTTCAAGGGACTCCATAAATGATTCTCCATGCCTTCATGCAGACCAAACCCCTCTGGAAGACCATGCCCCCCACCTGATGTTCTGAAGCATCAACAGATGACCATAATGCCTCATACACAACATTGCGAGCTGCCTTCCAGGACAATGTCTTGTATCTTGCTCTCTCCTCTTCAATAGCATCCCAATCAGCATGTTGACAGCACCTCCTCTTGCAACAAGCAACTGTCGAGACCATTCGAACCTCCATCGCCATTTTCTGCCTTTTCGGTTCGTTGCTCAGATCCCTTTAGCTGCACTTTAGGAAGGTGTACTTTCTTTTCCCATGAAGAGATGTTCTGTCATTATTTGTAGTGGTGTTTGATTGTGAATCCTTCACATTCTCAAACACTAAATGCCTCAATTTCCACCGCACAATGCTTCCAATAGTCAGACTGTTTTCTTCTGCGTCAACAACCTCTAAAATCGCAACTCCAATATCATCCCAGCCCAATTCGTGATTGGCAACCGCATCTCTTGGATCGACAACTGTGGCTAAGCCCTCAGCTACCACCTCCCCCTCGGGGTTGTTTAGAAACACCTTTGCCTGAATCCATGTAGCACGGTTCTTAAGATCCACGGAGGGAACATGCGTTGCACTTGCGCTGTCCCCAACATCTGCTTTCTTCTGCAGATTTTTCAAGGCAACAACAACATTTACCCCGACGACCATCTCTCCTCGTTCAATAGCGACCACATTCCCATCGAAGACAGTCTCTACTGATACAGCAGCATTGCCTTCCCTAAGCCTTTGACAGTGTATAACAAAGTTGCGATCCATAGACACAAGGGTTCCTTTTGCAACTCTCTTCCCACCATTCAAAATGTAAACCTTTTCCCCAACCCTGAAGGCCATTCTGAAAGTGCAGAAAAGAAGTTAAGACCATACAAAAAATGATTGGAGAATGGCCTAAATCATAACATACCAAATAGCATGAGGCCACATGCCATTATTCAAACATGCTATTGACACCCACGTGAAATTTCGCATCTAATGGCATGAGGCCTCACGCTATCTTTGGCCCCTGCTAGCCTGTTGCTATATTCCTTTTGCCTTGCTGCACACAGGAAGCACAAGTGCCGAATATCAAGAGGAAGCGGTAGCCACACCAAAGACAGTGCCGCTCACAACACCGCAACTACTCGTAGCACCGCTCGCAACACCGCAATTGCTCGTAGCGCCGCTCGCACAAACTGCCACTCGCATAAACTGCCGCTCGCAATGGCGCTCGCAATGCCGCAATCGCTTGTAGACACATAAACCACAGCTCACAACGCCGCTTACACAAGCAGCGCTCACTACGCTCAGCAGAACCAAGAACACAGCACACAAAAATGATAGACCTAGGAATGAGTTCGAGAATTCAAAAATAACACACGCTTGAACGTCACATCAAATCCTCTGACAAACCAGATCTTATGATTGTATGATGTGTGTACGTCCATTTATGGCAATATAAGGCCACACGCCATTCAAAGAATAATGCTAGTCGAGCATTTTTTGGTGCATTTTTGGGTTCAAAATTGCATGAGCCCACACGCTATAAAGTTTACCTGTACCAAAAATAGAAACAGCTTTATTTACTTGGGAATTTAAGTGGTTGAGGCATTTTTAAACTTACAAACACATGCCCTACTTACATTCCTTTGGTTGCTTAAAATTCAAAAATATTATAAACCTTTCTTTTCGCATTTTCAATGTTTTCAATTATGGTTTTTGATTTTCGCAGGACCAGCCTAGTAATCTATTTGCATCCCGTCATGTTTATAGCTAGCTTTCGTTTGTCCCCTTCGCTAGCCTGAGATACATCTGCTCGGCATCTGCCTCTTACAGCATTTGCCCAGAAAGGGCATCTTTCTTCACGCAGCATTTGCCACATGTTTAGGGTTAGGGTTTAGGGTTTAGCAATTCAGTAGCTTGATAAACATGCAAATACAAAACTTGATGCAAAATCCTTTGATATGTCACAATGCCCCTAGGACCATAAACACATTTCAATAGAGAGGGTCCTTTCATTTCATAACTCCTTACGTAGATCTTGGTGAAACCAGAGTTAGTGAAGTTGGTTTCTTGTGATCCCGCATCTGATTGTGATGTCCCTTTGCAGTGTCGATGGAAAGGTCAATGCACACCAAACTGTAGAATCTTGGAGCAAAATAACGGTCGGATCTATGGCAAATGCCCCTGAAACATTGTAAGGCTCGTGTGGTCTCATGTGGTGTCCGATCGAGATGCTTCTTTGCAGGGTCATCAAGAAGGACATTGTATACCATTCTGTAAAATCTAGATGTGAGCATTTTTTGATGCCGAGCATTTTTTGGTGCATTTTTTGGGATCAAAATTGCATGAACCCACACGCTTGAACGTCATATCAAATCCTCTGACAATTTATTTAGCTGAACATCTGGCATTTTTGGAAATACAAGATGCTTTGGAATATTCAATCATGCATGGTATAAATATAGCGAGGGTATTAAATGATATCCCAATCATGATCTTTCTTTTGGATTTCGCGTGCATGCAGTCCGAGGAATGATGACGTTGCGGATTTCTTTTGGATTTCACGCATGCATGCGGCGATCCAGAAATTAATGGTGGCGCCCAAGTCTGAGGAATGATGACGTGGCGGGATTACCAACCGTCGTGAAATTTCGCGCGTGTGAGGTTAGGTTTTGCATTTTGCTTTGTACTCGCGCTCGCATCGCGCTCCCACTTCTCTACAGGTTTCTCGTGTGCATCGGCATCCACTCGCGCTCGCATCGCGCTCGTGTGCATCGGCGTCCACTTCAAGACACACCCAGTTTGTAACTTCGCCGCCAACTCCGCCGCCCACTCCGCCACCCACACGCAGCCCACTTGGCATCCCGGGAGATTTCAGCACCACTCTCCAACTATAAGTGGCAGAGTAGCCTTGCTGCTACGATCCGCTGCACACATAGTGCACATTCGCCAGCGAGTCCGGTTGTCACGCCTTCATTCGGCTTCAAATGGTAAGTCTTTTAGGCCAAGTAGAAAATGGCATGAGGCCACATGCCATTCAGTAGCAACATTGGCATGCACCAATTGGGCTCTCGAGTGCAGTCCGGTTACAGATGGCGTGTAGCCTCACGCCATCTTAGGATGCAGCCTCAAGACATCTGATGCAGTGGTGAATGGCATGTGGCCTCACGTTATTTCCAGCTGCTAGCTTTTCATCTGTCAGCTCTAATTGTTGTGCATTTCTGAACAGGCGAGGAATTGCGTTCTTCTTCCAGCCACTGTCAATGTGGATGCAGAGAAGGGGGAGGAGCTCACCAGTTGGACTTTCGGGATGGAAGGCGAGGATCTGAGGCTGTACAACACAGATGGTGGGAGAAAAGAATGCATGGGGATCCTCATCCAAGTGACAGACACTCCATGCAGTTCCATGCAAGAATATGGACTGGCACTTGTGGTAGAGACAGCGTCTGCCTTCAAGATCCACCTTGCACATCCTAGTGGCTTCCCGGAGGGGGGCAGCGGCTATGAGGAATTCCTAGAGGGAGCTAGGGAGAGGTTGTCCAGGAGGCCCACAATTTCAAAGACGCTGCGGGTCTATGAAGATCACATGGAATCCACGGACCTCACCTACGGCGATGTTCAAAAACTATATTCCAACATTGAGCCGTTGAGAGTGCCTCCAGTTCGCGAAGCGAAGGGGAAGGGGGTCGATCTGGAAACTACCCCGAAGCAGAAAAGGGTGGTCAAGCTCAAGCCGACGTCTGACTCTCCTCCAAAAAAGAAGCTACTCGGTGATGCCATTGCCTCGGGTTTGAACACTACACCCACCAAAAAGAAGAGCTGCAAAGAGCAGAAAGAGCAAGAAGAGGCAGCAAAAATCGTCGCAGATAATAGTACTTGTTACTATTCCAACAAAGTATATACAATCGACGTGAGCCGTATCGACATCCAAAGCAAATACAACCACAGGCTAGTATCTGATGAGTGGGTGGAGAAACTGAAGCAGAAGATGCTGGCAAGTCCAGTAACACCCGACATCGCAGACGTGATCCCCTACTACCGAACAATGAAGGGCGACACGAGGTTTCCAGACTTGATCAATAGGAAGGTGTTGGACGATCAGAACATCCGGTTCTATGCCGTCTCTGAGTAGCATTCTAGCTTGGTGATGCAAGAGATAGTTGTGGATATTATGGTGGGCGAGGAGGTGAAGAAAGTCTTCAAGACAAGAGTTGTCTGCCTGATAAAAGGCAACAAGCCCCTCCGATCTATCATATACATCTCCCACGCGCAGAATGTCAAGCAAGAAACGTGCTACAAATCGGGTCTGCACGAGACATTGGCACGAACACGGAAGCTCTGGGTTCAACTGAAGAAGCCACAAAAACCAGGACAAGGACGTGCACTAGCAACTAGCGCCTGGCAGGTAAGCCTCGTTGCATATGGCATAGCATGTGGCCTCACGCCATTTCCATTGCAGGAATTCTCGAGTCTTCTCTCGAAAACACTGGGGGTCAATGACACACTCAGCATCCATAACATTCTACTTGCGACAAAAGTTGTTTTTGACAAATGGGTAGATGTGCTGAGGAGGTACCATGACGGGGAGTTACCAAACTCAATGGGTGTGGAGGACGGCCGGAAGCCCAATGATTTGAAGCTCAACGCCTTGCGTTTCTCGCGGTCTCTAGACGACGACGACCTTCTAACAGTGGCTAATGCTCTTCTACATGGTGAGGTAGTCTTCAACAAGACCAAAATGACTCCCGGCCATATTGTGACATACGAGGACTTGTGCACGACTCTGAGAGCTCGTGCGCTATTGAAGGATTGGATCTTCGAGCAAGTGGCCGTGGAGAGGGTGAGCATCGACACCACGCAAGAGATGATGGAAGCGCTGGAGTTGTCAAATGAAGACATCGACGAGTATGTGAAGGGGGCCCCCAAGTTCATCGATCTGCTGCGGGATGCCACGAAAAGTAAAGCTGAGAAGTTGGATCAGTATCCAAATTTCATTAAGAGTGATGTCGACCGCCGGCTTCAGAAACAGCTCGACCCCGCAGTAGAGGCCTATCGAGAACCTTACCGGGTATACTTGAATTCGGATGAGGATCAAAGGTGGAGGAGCATCGTTTCCCGCGGAGATGAGCAGGTCAAGAACATCTTTTGTGTGATGGACTTCACAAACGAGGAGATCACTCATGCAGACGAAGTCAGCTCCATCATTAACTTAATGGTGGGACTTGCGGAGGTGGAATCTTCAGTCCACTATATGATCTACGACTCCGAATCCTATCACAAGTTCTGGAAGGCCTTGAACGAGGTGAAGGCTCGGTTGAAAGGCAAGGAGATGCGGGAGATCCATGGGATAATGGCTAAGAAGAAGATACCGACGAATGTCTGCATCTTCACACTCGCCCTTGTTATTGGTCCTGCAGTAGAGTGGGACTGGAGTGACTTCCCAGCTTTGTTCGACAAGGCCAATCGAATTGATCTGAGGGAGGTCAATTTACCCGTGCCTGAGGAACTGAAGACGGCTATGGAGCTTTCGAATCCAAAGAAAGCTCCAGGTGCAGCATGGGAAATGCTCAGCTGGGTCTTCAACGCATTAGCGGGTGGGTCACCTGCTTCCGACTCCAAGGGCAAATGCGTTGTCGAGTACAACTGCGGCGGACTATTCTTTCGAGCCGCACTACTCAAGGGTGTCCCGTGTGTTGCGGTGACAAACTCCATTGAAGAGGTGACTTCAATGGAGCATATAATTACAGTTGCCAAAGAAAAATAGTATCTTCTCAGCGAACCTGGTGAGTACGCACTTTAAGTTTAAATGTTATCTCACAAGCTCTGTATGCAGGAGCGTGGCCACCCCCAGATGCTGAAACGGCGTTAACAGCTACTGTTGAAGATACCCATGTTGGGCCGAGCTCACAACCTGCACAAGGTAAGGTCACGTGAGGCCTCACGCCATTTTGATTATAGATCGTTGTGAATATTCAGACACGAGGACTGAAAAGCGCACTGGTGGCACGTCGAAGAAGGACAAACAGACAAGCAATAGGAAAAAAGGAGGTACAAATTATATTTGCAATGGCGTGTGGTCTCATGCCATTCCTTGCAGGAGACACTTCTTCAAAGGCAAAACAGGCAAGCACCAGCCAAGCTCAAACTGACAGTGGTCATAAAAAGCGAAAGCACGTTGGACAGTCGTCGGGATCAGAGGCGTTTGATTCGAAAAAGAAGAAGGGCAACGAAAAGATGATAGGTAATGCCTCGCGGTTATGGCGTGTGTGCTCATGCCATTCATTGCAGATCAAGGGCTGAGTGAAAGCAGGCAGTCACCACCTCCTGACTCAGATTCCTATGGCGGACTCCCCTTCCCCAATCTCAATGGAGAGGTACAATGGATGAGGGATGCTTTTCAAGTCAGGGCCACGTTTTTCTCATCTCGTCGTCTTCGAAGGGTGCAAGAACGTGCAGAAACCATGTTAAGACAGTCGGGTGAGGATACGGTCCTAGGTTATGCACTAAAACAAGCTATGGATGTCTTGTATTTTGAGATGGAGACTCGGCCAGATGATTTTCCCAAGATGGTCCTGGAAGAACAAGCCATCTAGCCTGAGCAGCCTATGGAAGAAATGCAGGAGGGGGATGAGGAGCCAGAGAAAGATAATGAGCAGGAAGAGCAGAAGGACGAAGAGGAGGACAAAGAAGAGGAGGACGAAGAGGACTTGGATGGTCCTCACAATGGTGACGATCACAATAATGATGACGACGATGATGACGATGGCCAGCCTGAGGTGGCCAAAGAGCAGCGGAGGAAGGTCATACAAGACAAACCATCAGGTAAATAATAGTACATCCATTCCTAACCTTTTACCATTTCTAACATTGTCCATGTAGGTCGCAGAGCAAATGGTAAGTAGAGATTATTCAGTTGAATTTACAAACTCTAGCCTTTAGTGTCAAGGAAGGATAGTGCCAAGCAAGGGTCAAAACGTATGTCCAATCCTTCAGAATCAGCAGTGCGCCCAAGTGATATTGGTCCTAGTTCCTCAATAGCAGTTGATGGTAAATACAGTATAGTCGATTCAATGTGCTAATGAGTTTGTTTTTAGTAGTACGGGAGGATACCATCTCAATCGAAGGGAGATATTTGGACATGCATATGGATCCGCCAGTGGACTCTACTTGCCTGCAAGAGTCATCAGAGCTGGTGGAGGCTACTATCCATATCAACGCCAAGCAAGCTGACCACGCTCCACTTGATGCTGCCCATACCACTGAGTCAATCTTGTCCACGTATCCAACTGACGGTGACCAGGCACCATTGGACCCGCATGAGGCCGCCCCAGCCGCCAAGCCGGTCGTATCCTCATTTCCAACGGACTCAACGTGTGCCCAATCGTCTGACTACGCGCCGTTGGAACCTCCCTACACTGCCCCTGCTGCCTGTTCGGTCATGTCCACTTTGCCAACGGAGGCACCAGCTGAAATGGCGTGTGATCACACGCCATCGGAACCACCCCATGCCACTGTTGAGCCAGTTGTACCAGAGTTTACAGCTGAAATGGCATGTGCCCACACGCCATCGGATGCGATTGACCCCACATTGCAGAGGAGAGTATTTCCGCCCTTCACATTTCCTCGACCAAAACCCTCTCAACGACCATCGGGAGCACCATTCGCTAATATTGTAGATGGTAAAATTGACTTGTACCATTTTTTATGCTGACGCATTTTATTTCAGAGTCACGGCGAAGGTACTGTATCATTTTTGATCTGAACGGTGTCCTTTTCTCCCATGAGCGTGGCTCGTCCTCGAATGTCATTGCACCCTCCAAAGCCTGCGGTCGCAAGTTGGTCAAAAGAGACAGATTCACATTAATCACACGGGAGAAACTGCGGGATCTAATAATGACCATGCGACACTTAAAACAGAGGGCCGGGTTCAATTTGCAATTGGGAGTTTGGACATCCATGATGCGCCACAATGCATTAACGTTGCTACAGATGATGCACGATCAGACGCGAGTAATATTACCATTTGACTTTCTCCTAACGCAGGAGGATTGCTTGACTATGGTCCATGTGAGGGGTAGCAAGCCCATCTTCGTCAAGCCAGAGGCTGTAGTGATGAACCGGACTGCTAGGTCAAGTGAAATCCTCATCATCAATGACTCGCCGATTAAAACTGCAGTGAACACGGACACATATGCAGTGCACCCCATCTCTTGCAGTATGGAAACTAGGGAGAAGAAACCGTATGTTCTGGGGGACCTTGCAAAACGGCTTGGAGCGATGGTGATAGAGAACCGGCCAGTCCAGGAAGTGGCTGCAGAAATCAACCAAATGGCAGATGGAACGGTATATCAGAAGCCATTTGATCGGACAGACACCAGTCATCATTTATGGCATGTATATTGTCTAGCCAAGCACTATCCGCATCTCCATAATCTGCTCAACTGGATGGGTTCTTCGACCACTGAACATGAGCGTGGACGTATTAGAGAAGAGATGGCATTATTATTGGGTTTAAATCCTGATAGTGTGGAGAGTGATGAAATTCCAAGATTATTGTATAGGCATTGGAGGCAAAAAATAACAGTCTGAGATGGCATGTATCTATTTATAAATGTAACTTATTATGGCATGGGGTTCCATGCCATTGTATTAATATTAAAAGACAATTCTTTGAGAGGATTTGCATTATACTAGAAGTGTTACAGCATGTTATTGGAAGTCTACGAAGTTGTTTTATTAATAAGGGGAAAGTAAAGATTGAATGGGGACTTGGGCTCCACCTAGACTCGGAGCAACTGAGCCAATATTAAAAGGATGGAAAGAAATTGGACGATGATGACAAGGAGAAGAGAGAGGTGAAGCAGTGGCAGGGGGAGGAGAAGTAATTGGGTAGACATTTCCTTGTTTAAAATAAAATGGCATGTGCCTCAATGCAGTTGAATTTTGTTATATTTATATACTATATAAAGGTTTGGAAACCTTATTTTACAAGTGGGATAATGACAATTCCCACTTTAACGAAATAGAGCTTCATTGAAGTTAGTTAATGCGAGATTCATGATCATTGCTAGGCATGACTTGGCTATAGGCTTATTCGAGTTTTTGGTTCCTTGAGTTTTCATGGTTATTGTTCCATTTATTTGAAGTTGTTCGGGAAGGCATTTTGGCTCATTAGCTTCGAAGTTGAAGTTGGTTTTTACATTTAGCAATCATTGGTAATGATTAGCTATCATCTAGGATAGTTGATTATCCTTGTCAAAGATTTTACTTGATTATTGTTGGTATAGAATGATTTGCCATTCTTCGAGATGGTGGATTCCTTTGTCAACAATGATTATGCATCTCGTCATTGATGGGATAATTGATGATCTTTCATAATGGTTAGTTGTTCTTTTTGATAATTTATGGTTTTTTGCAATACCACATGTTCTTTGTGGTTTGCCTTGGATTGGTCTCTTGGGTTGGAGACATAAGTAGGATGTTGCTGACATTTGCTTGAGCAACTCTAGTTCCTTAGTATTATTGGTTAGAATCTATTCAGATTGGCTATTGCAATAGTTGGCATGACGGAGTGTTTGTTGGTTTTACCACATTCATTCTATTATATTGATTGTTGCTCGAGTTAGTTTTAATAGATTAGGATGTTATTTCCTTCAGGTGATACATTTGCGAGCATTTTGTTTGCTAGTCAGTGATACTTTGTGTTTTCTGAGTTATCTTTTGTAAGTTATTTAACATATTATCTACAATCTTTTGTAGTTAAGTTTTATCATTGAGTTTACTTGATGGTATACATGCTATTGAATTTCGTGGGATAGTGAATTCTATGTTTTCCAACCATGATGATCTTGGTGGTTCCTGAATTATAATACTAAGTTTATCGGATGATAACTTCCTTGGAATACTTTTGTGTTTTAATCTAAGATATCATTGTCTATGACTTTGATATAGTCCATATACTGATCTTTGAGTTTGGGTCAGTATAGGCAGACTGGCTTCGGCACTTTGTGTGCATGGTGAAATCTCTAGTCATGGGGTAACTACTGTCGACTGGTCATATAACCCGCCTCTCTGTCGATGTTCTTTATTCCGTTGAAAGGGCATGACTGTGTAAACAACTCTAATTACTTGTTGACAGTAGTCTATGTAAACCTTACCGACGGGTTTGGTTTCTTTGCTCATGAGGGTTGGGGCCTCTGTCTTCTCTCTCTATGTCCTTGAGGGCAGGGGCGTATCACACTTTTGTAGCTGAGTGACACCCAGAGCAGCAAGGGTGGCTGACTCCGTTGGTCATTTCCTTGTTGGCGATGGCCGGAAGATGTTGGCGATGGCCGGAAGATGTCTGAGTTGGTAGCGCATCCACGTTAGACAAAAAAGTTACCCCTAACTCATTTAAGTTGGTGCATTTCTCACATAATGTGAGTACTGTGAATTTTTTCTAGAGTTGTTTCCTTGGCGGTATTCTAGACTCGAGTATGCATCGACGAGGACGTCGATCTTCCCTAGAGGAAGAGAGTGTCGTGAATGTGACTTTGGGTATCGAAAGTTACCTGTCGACCAATCCTTACAGACACTCTTTCTTTACTGCCACAATGGCAGGAGGTCAATATTGCTGGACACTTATCAGCCCCTCTTGTACTAGTGGAGTTAACTAGGCATTTCAAGTGTACTTAGACCGGACAAGCATAAGGACGAAATTCCTACGTATTATTAACTAAACATACTTAGCCTAGTAAGGAGTTCCCGTCTCGTTTTGTCTTGCACTGGCTAGTGACAAGAACCCTTGCGTATTGAGGTTAGTCCCTCAATATCGCTGGATGATAACTTACCATGTCTGCCAAACACCCTTGCTATCATGCCCTCATTTCGGTCCCAAATGCTATTTATGGAAAGTGTCTAAATTCGCTCATTTGGCATATCTATAGAATGTAGAGATTGGTCTGAACACAATGGTGTTTGTCCCGTGTCCAAATTCACATTCTAGTGCCATTCCATATTTAGTAAGTTTCGAGCTTGTCCCAGAGACTAACTCCTGATACTAAGGGAGGCTTGGGGTGAAAGCCCAAAGCGTGTGTTCCTCAAGGGGGGTGCTGTGGGGGGTTCCAAATGTATAGTAGAGATAGTGGGTAGGTTAGGCATGGCCGACCAACTTGAGGCATAGTCTAGCTCCTGCTTGTGTGCCTGTTCTTGTTCTACGTCCGGCTTGGGTCTAAGCCTAAGTTCCATTCCATGCTAGCTAGTAGAGTACCCATGTCCTCGTGTTAGGCCACTAGTATGCCAAAATAGTGCCAGACTCCATTTGGCTCCGTTTTGCATGCTGGTCCCGGCATTGGGATGCTAGTTGCTCTAGGACTATTCTAAGTCACTCCGGGCTCCTGTCCCTTTGCTCCTTGGACTGTATACTCAAGAGTTGCTCTGTGGTTCGGTTCCGTCACTCCTTGGCTCTAAGCTTGGGAGTTTGGCACCATTCCTTCATTCAATGGCCCAAGGCCTTGAAACTTGGGTTCTACACCACTGTGCTTTGGACACGTGGCATCTATCACATGGCACAAAGAGGGTTTAAGTTCCACTTCGTGGTGTTATCCTATGGTAAATCACCATAGGATAAAGGGTAAAAACCATGAAAGCAATTGCCCCTTTTCCAATTGGCTTAAGGGGAAAGAGATAAGGTGCACTACAGTTGATATCGGAGCAAATGGCACGGGTTCGATTCCCATTGATTAGTGGCTACTTAAAAATATAATATACCCTTAAACAAAGTATATTCCTACCCCTAAATTTGAAATTGTATGTATTGGGCATTTATGCGTACGTCCTTCCTCTTGTGTGGAGTATCCACGGACGAAGGTATCTATCGTGGGACTATGGTACGGGTGGATAACTAATTGTCTCACATGGAATAGTTGGTCTACACAATGAAAGGATTGATAAATTCAGTGTGGAAATGGAGGTGTTGGTTCCCCTTGGCTCAGTAGGGGTTATTAGTCAATAGTCAATGAGGACATTAACATCTTTGAAAGGGGGGTGAATGTAGCACATGTGATCATGGGATGAGATTTGGATATACTGTCACCATAGATCCTTGAAACCTTAAGGGATAAATGGGGATAAAATAGCCACTAAAGGCTCTCTCATCAAGCAATTGCCCTTTTTTTTAGTTGGCTTAAGGGGAGAGAGATAGGGTGCGCTACAGTTGTAGTGTTGTAACATCAAGTTCTTCATCCTTTAACTCAACCTCAGCCTCTTTGCAGCATCTCTAGTAGGAGTTTCCTCCTTTTGACTTGCCCATTTAGAGGTTTTAGCGTCATCAACACGGTTCCTTTTCATTATATTGTTAGTTGCATACATGCTTTCATCAGTAATTGAATATGCATACAATGTTCTTACTAAATGGTGCAATCTAATTAATCCTACACATGTCACTTAGGATCTACTAAAAAAATTTCTATGTAAGAATTTCTAACAAAAGCTGGATAAGAATCGCTAAGACAATATTTCTGATACCAAATGTAGCACACATGAATTTGGAGTTTAACTCCAAGCCCATTGCACTACAGAACAAGGGTCCGATACAATCCCACAAGCACCAACTCCCCATATCCAACACTTGCATACAAAATTCTAGCACAATTTTGGCATACCAGTGGCCTAATGCGAGGAGAAAGGTACTTCACCAACTAGAGCAGCATGGAGTTTGGGCTTAGACCCAAGTCAAACGTAAAACAAGAAGCAACATAACCCAATAAGAGCCAAACTAACTCTTGATACTGATATTAGGAGTTATGGGGGTTCTAAATGTATGGTAGGGATAGTGGGTGAAATGTATATTTGACCACTTGAAACATTAGTCTTTGGGACAAGTGTGAAAATTTACTAAATATGGAATGGTGCTTATCTTGAATCTTGAACCCTATAGTGGTGTTCTTGCTCCTTGATTTACAATCTTTTTACATTTTGTAGATATGCCTCTTGGGCAGATCTAGACACTTACTATAAATAGCATATGGATCCAAATTGGAACCAATATATAGGGCATGATAGCAAGGGTGTTTTTCAGATATGGTAAGCTATCATGTACCAATATTCAAGGATTAAACTCAATATACAAGGGTTCTTGCCATGCCAATGCAAAACAAAGCAAAAGAAAACTAATAAGCTAGGCTAAGTATGTTTGGCTAAATAGACACCTAGAAATTCCTTCTTTATGCTTATTTGACCAAGTACAAATGTTAAGTCTAGTTTACTAACACTTGGACAAGAGGGGCTACTAAAGGGAACTAGCAATACCGATCTCCTGCTGTCATGGCAGTAAAGAAAGAGTGTTTGTAAAGATTGGCTAACAAGTATCTTTCAATATCCAAAATCACATTTGCGACAGTCCCACTAACTTCTGGGACTTCCTTATTATATGACTATATCCTTAATCACTACATAAAAGGATTGCTCCTCTTCTTTTCCATAGTCTAGGACTTTGAGACAACAGTCCAAAACACCATGGCCCTTCGTGAGCCTCATAAATACTCTCCCCACCTTTTACCCTTAGGTGCCTTAGCCATGTGGCTAGAGCAAGGTTCCAATGAGCCACGCCAGGTATCCAAGTAGATAATGCCACCCACACTTGGATTGGAAGCATTGACTATTTGATCTCTCAGGGGAGCTAAAGATGGCTCTTAAATATTTCACCAAATTACCCCACTTGTTTATTTGTGTTTACTCTAACTTTAGACTCCTTAATGGTTATATCATCACTCACCATATGGGTATAGCTTTTTTTGGTCACATTGGCCTTTTTTGGCCAAACTAGTTTCACTCTACTATCCATTTGAAGCTCACCAAACCCTCTAGGGTCTAAGACTCAATTGCTTTGGGCTTTCACTCTCAAACTTAGACCTAGACTCAAACTTGAACCCGAACTTGGACTCAGATTTAGACTCAAACTTAGTCTCCACCCTAGTCTTGGTTTTGGTCTTGGTCTCAATCTCAATCTTAGTCTTGATCATGGTTTCAATCTCGGTCTTGGTCTTGGTTTTGGTCTCGGTCCCCATCTCAGACTCCTTCTCGGACTCCATCTTGTACTCCATCTTAGACTCTTCTTTGGACTCCTTCTAGGACTATTTTAAATTCCTTTTCAGACTCTATCCTAGACTCTATCTTGGACTCCAGCTTAGACTCTTTCTCAGACTCCATTTCAGACTCAGTCCTGACACTTTTATGTGCCATGACACTTGCCATGTGTCAATCCTTCTTATGAATGACACTCATTCATTGATTGCTTTGTACTCATTCCTTAAACACTTTGTTCAGAGTTCCATTCCTGCTCCCAACTTTCCATGAAAGAGGTTTTGGTCCAAACATGTTATACTCATTGAACTTCTGCTTTGACCATTACCATGGTGCACACTTTTGGCTCCACTTTGGGGCTTAGAGATTTGTGTTTCACAAGAGTTTAGGACATTCTTTACATTCCGTAAATATGCCTCTTAAGCAGATTAAACATTTACTATAAATGGCATATAAGACCAAAATAGATCAACACATAAGGGATGATAGTGAGAGTGTGTTTTGGTAGACATAGTAAAATATCATTTAGCGAATATTGATGGATTAAGCTCAATATTGAGGTGGTTTCCAACACTAGCAAATATAAGTTAACAACATGAGTTTCTTATCACTATGTCAAGTATGCTTAACTTAATGACAATTTAGCATTTCCTTCCTTACTGCCCCTCCAGTCTATGTGCATATGTGCTGGCTAGTTTCCTAACTAGCTTGGGCTAAGACTATAAAGGGAACTAGCAATACCAATGTTCTACTGTCATTGGATACCTTGTGTGGCTCATTAGAACCTCACTCTAGTCACATGGCTAGGGCACCCTAGTGGCAGAAGGTGGGGGGAGTACCTATAAGGCTTATTTTGAGCCACGGTGTTTAGAAATGTCATCCTAAAGTCCCAAATTATAGAAAGAAAAAAAAGTGGTCCACTTTCTTAACGACTAAGGGTATAGTCACATGATGAGGAAGATTTAAAATTCAATAGGACTTTGTGGTTAGGCCTTCAAGCCCTGACCTAGTAACAATGTTAGGAAGCACGACCATAAATGAAGAAAGATTTGGTGGGACCAAAGGAAGAATATTAATGGATGGTGTTCCCTATGTTTTGAGGCATCCTAAGGATGCTAAGGTGTGGTTATGAAATGACCACACATGGATGGATGGCCTAGTCTTGGAAAAATAGGACTATTGTATAAATGGTTTTATATCACCAATAAGATAATAAGAATGAACATAACCTTAAGGTAATGGGCTGAGATCTTTGTGGTACCTTGGGTGTCTAAAGTGGGATCAGACACATAGAGCACTTGGACTAAGCACAAAATTGGTGTGGTTTAAAGATCACATATGAGGGATAGCAAGTACCCTATGACAGATGAGGATTTATAAAGGTTGTGAGTGAGACTCCTCCAAGTGGTCAAGGGTGGTTAAATGACTAAATTAAAATGGAAAATTTAGTCAATTACACTTCATCCCTTCTATTGGTTGAATGAAAAGGAAATTAAAGAATTCAAATGCCAACTGAAGTAGTTAAATGATAAAGGGTGTCATGAATATAATTTCGGGTATCGAAAAATACTTGTCGGCCAGTCCTTATGGGCACTCTTTCCTTACTGCCATGACGGTAGGAGGTCAGTACTACTGGTTCCCTTCAATAGCCCCTCTTGTCCAAGTGTTAGTTTACTGGGCTTAGCATCTGTACTTAGCTAAATGGACATAAGGTAGTAACTCCTATGTGTTTCCAGCTGAGCATTCTTAGTCTGGCTCTTAGTTCTCTTTTGCTTTGTCTTGCACTAGCTTGGCAAGACTCTTGTGTGTTGAGACTAGTCCCTCAATATCGCTGAATGATAACTTACCATATCAGCATAACACCCTCGCTATCACACCCTTTGTGTTAGTCTCATTTCAGTCCCAAGTGCTATTTATGGAAAGTGTCTAGATTAGCTCATTTGACATATCTACAGAATGTAGAGATCAGCCTGACCACAATGGTGTTCATCCTGTGTCCAAATTCGCAATCTAGCACCATTCCATATTTAGTAAGTTTTGAACTTGTCCTAGAGACTAACTCCTAGTACTAAAGGAGGCTTAGGGTGAAAGCCCAAAGCATGTGTCCCTCAAGGGGGGGGTGGGGCTGTGGGGGGTTTCAAATGTATAGTAGGGATAGTGGTTGGAATGCATGTCTGACCACTTGAGACATTAGTTTGGCTCTCGCTAGGTTGTGTCGCTCTTTGTTCTGCATTTGGCTTGGGTCTAGGCCCAAGTTCCATGCTGCTCTAGTCGGTGGGGTACCCTCCTCCTCGTGTTAGGCCACCGGTATGCCAAAATTGTGCCAGACTCCGTCTGACACCATTTTGCCTGTAGGTGTTGGATATAGGGAGTTGGTACTCGTGGGATTGTACCGGACCCTCATTTGTAGCACAATAGGCTTGGAGTTCGGCTCTAAATTTAGGTGCGCTACAAAGGGTCATAGACAGAAAGGGACTTGGTGGGGACTGGAACGGAGATATTGGGGAAGGCTATTCCCCATGTTTGTAGGCATCTTAAGGATGCTAAGGAGTGGATCTGGCATGACCACTCATGGACAGATGGCTTAGTCATTGAGAGACGGGATTGCAATGTAGGTGGCGTTGGACCTATGACCAAAGTGAGAAGGGCATCGCATAGTGTAATGGGCTGATGTGTCGATGGTACCTTGGGATGTCAGTCATGGGATCGGACACCTGGAGCACTTGTACCAAGTGCAAAGGTTGAGTGGCATGGATGCTATTTTCGGGGATAGCAAGCCCCAAGTTCGGAATAAGACTTATGGAGGTTGTGAGTGAGACTACTCCAAGTGGTTAGAGGTGTGGTTAAGTGATTAAAGTAGAATGGAAAAATTAGTCGCTTATATTATACACTATAAAGAGTAAGTGCGACTTTCCTCAATAAGAGATAAAATTTCTTGAGCATATAATAGGTAAGGAAGGGCTCAAGATGGACCCTGAGAAGGTCTAAATAATCCAAGAATGGGAACTATCATTGAATGTATAGTGAATTAAGGGCATTCTTAAGGATATATAACTACTATTGAAAGTTTATCAAACACTATTTGATAGTTTTCTTACCCTTAATAGAACAAATAAGAAAGAAGATTGTAAAGACAACAATAAAATGCAAGGCAACATTTATCTACCTTATAGAGAAGTTGAGGAAGGCTCTCATATTGGTGTTACCAAACTTTAGTAAGGACTTTGAGGTAGAAATAAATGCCTCAAACTTTGCACTGGGCATAGTCTTGAAATATGATAATTATTTAGTGGCATTCTTCTTGAAGAAGTTGGACAAGGCTCAATGAAGATAGCTTGCCCATGAAAAAGAACTATTTGTGGTGGTCAAAGTGCTCAAGGAATGGCAACACTACCTTAAGAAACACTTCAATATATACACATATAATATGGCAATGAAACACTTCTTATTGTAGCTTGATATTCGAGGAAAATAAGGTCAATAAGTAAATGCTTTAGTTAAGTTCAATTGCAAAATCCTTTATAAACCCAAGAAGAGCAATATCGTGGTAGATGCTCTAAATCATATAGCAAACTTAAAGTTGGCAACATTTAGCGCAACAACAACATTTTGGGATGATGTAGATATATAAAGATGATGATTTAGCATATAGGTGTTGCTAAGGAGTGTGGGATGCTCATTAGCGAAACCAAATACTTAAGGAAGAAAAAATTGGGTATAGGGAATGTAATGGACCCATATCACAAATATAACTGTAGATATCGAAAGTTACCTATTAGCGAGTCGTTTCGGATATTCTTTTTTTATTGCCACAATAACAAAAAGTCAGTATTGTTAGACCTATTATTAGTCCTTCTTGTTCACATGTTAATAAATTTGACTTAACATCTATATTTAGCCAGACGAGCATAAGGAAGGAATTCCTAAGTGTCTATTTAGCTAAACATACTTAGCCCAATTTGTTAGTTCTCTTTTTGTTAGGCACCAGGTCAGGATAATAGGATAAGGAAAGGGCCCTACAATCAAGTGATCACCCCTTTAGCCAGTTGGCTTAGGGTGTAAGGGATAGGATCCTAACATTGGTATTGGAGCCCAGTTCGATTCTCGTGGTTGACGAGTGGGGCAGGAATATTCTAAAGGAATATTCAACATGGTGGATCTAGAGGGAGAACCAAGGTTTGGTAGACCCTAAGAGAAGGACCATGGTGACCGGAAGGTGGCCTAAGGTTTGGTAGACCCTAAGAGAAGGACCATGGTGACCGGAAGGTGGCCTAAGTATGATCGTGGACGATCATTCCCTGACGAGGGTGGCCTAAGGTTTGGTAGACCCTAAGAGAAGGACCATGGTGACCGGAAGGTGGCCTAAGTATGATCGTGGACGATCATTCCCTGACGAGGGGGAGGATTGTTAGGCACCAGGTCAGGATAATAGGATAAGGAAAGGGCCCTACAATCAAGTGATCACCCCTTTAGCTAGTTGGCTTAGGGTGTAAAGGATAGGATCCTAACACTTTTGCTGTGTTTTGCATTGGCTTGACAAAAACCCTGATGATATTTAATTTAATCCATAAATATTGCTAGATGATAGATTACCGTGTCTACCAAACACCCTCATTATCATGCTCCACATGTGTTGGTCCTATTCGGTTCTATTGGCTATTTATAGAAAGTATCTAGATTTACTAATTTGGCATATATATATATAGAATGTAGAGATTGTCTTGAACACGATAGTGTTGTTCTCATGTCCAAATTCACAATTTAGCACCACTTTATATTTAGTAAGTTTTAAGCTAGTACTAAGGGTGAAAGCCCAAAGTGTGCATTCCTCAAAGGGGTGAGGGTTCCAAATATATAATAAGGATAGTGCACAGGTTGGGCATAACTGACCAATTGAAAATATAGTTTACCTCCTGCTTGTGTGCTTGTTTTTGTTATACATATGGCTTGGGTCTAAACCTAAGTTCCTTGAGCAAGGATTTTAAATAACCACTAATCAATGGGAATCAAACCCGTATCACGTACCAAATCGCATAACTCATTGTATGGTCTTGTTTTGCCCATTAAATCATCATTTATTCCGATACCATATTAGTTTTTTAAGCAAAAACGACACACTCTATTTTCCTGGTTGATTTCGCTTGCTAAAGCTGCTGCTTTATAGCTCACACGCACCATTTGCTGATAGATGCCCTTGTGGAAGCTTCTTGTGAGCACAGTATTGCATGGTTACATCTTCAGGAGGCCTAGCATATGCAGTGCGGGAGTTAGTTTAGTAGCAGAGTGAAAGAAACATTATGGTAGTAGAGGCATTTTCTGTGCAAATTTGTCCGTGACAAATTGCTTCCAGTTGAGTGTTCTTCCTTGAACGGATTTGCTCATAGATTTGCTCATTATGAAGACTATGAGCCGGTGTTGAGATTGATATTTCTTATGGCATAGGTGACGTCAGCACGTCGTCATTGAGCGTCAGCCGTAGATTCAGCGTGGCGTGACATCACCCTTTGAGAGTTCTACTTTGGTCTAGGTCGAAGCGCTAGTGCCGGGAAGCCGGACGGTGGAGGTTTTAAATTGAATTGTGGCTGAGCTCCAGATCACGGATCGAGTGGGGAAAGCAAGAGATCTCGACATCTCTGTGAGCGGTGAGTTCTTTTGGGGGGGAATTGGTGTATGAGGCATTTGATTCGACAGTGCGCTTTTCTGGCACTCTCACTGATGGTGTTGGGATTTATAAAGCAGTGTTCTTTGTTTCGCGCTTCCAATCTCCAGCAGCAAGCATCAGCAAGTATCTCTAGGCAGCAAATCCTTGCGAGGTCGATCCAGAGAAGCGCGGCAGCCATGGCGTTTATAAATCCCAGACAAGTTGTCAAGAGGATTGTAGCGCACGAGCAGCCAGAGGGAGATGGTGCGGTTGTGAGGCGGAGCATCGGAAGACCCGAGCTGAGACAACTGGATCCGTTTCTCATGCTCGACTACTTCACAGGTAATTTGACGCGATCAATCGTTTTTTCTTCTGTGCTCGTTCTAATACTTTTTTTTCTTTCGTTGACGTATCTATAGTTTCTCCACCAGCCGGATTTCCTGATCATCCCCATCGAGGCTTTGAAACGGTCACATACATGCTCGAGGTATTCCCTCTTCTTTTTTCCTGATGCACCGAGATTAAAAAATGTTCTTTGCGATGTGTAGGGGGCTTTCACCCATCAGGACTTTGCGGGACACACAGGCACTATTCAAGCTGGTGACTTACAGGTTTGCTAAATCTCTCTGTTTTTTTTACTTGCTTTATCATGATAGTTTCTTCTAGTGGATGACTGCTGGCCGAGGCATTGTGCACTGCGAGATGCCCGCTAGCACTGGTGTACAGCGTGGTCTCCAGCTTTGGATCAATCTTTCCTCCAAGTTTAAAATGTAAGTATAAATTCTTCCTTCGTTTTCTCTTTGCTTCATCAGAGTATCAACCAGCGCTTCTTGTATCTAGGATCGAGCCAAACTACCAGGAGCTTGAATCTGGAAACATACCAGTGGCCGAGAAAGACGGCACCAGTGTCAAAGTCATAGCCGGAGAATCATTGGGCATCTCTTCGCCAGTCTACACTCGCACTCCAACCATGTATCTCGACGTAACCATGCAACCGGGTGCCAGCTTTGCCCAGGAAATCTCCGAGGGATGGAACTCCTTCGCTTATACTCTGGAAGGCAGGCCAACTTTTGGAAGCAAAGGCACGCCACCGATCGAGGCTCACACGACGGTGGAGCTGAGCCACGGAGACGGTGTCATGGTGTGGAACGATTCGGACAAAGCTTGTAGGTTCGTGCTCATCGCCGGGCAGCCTCTCAACGAGCCCGTGTTTCAGCACGGCCCCTTCGTCATGAACACGCGGGAGGAGATTGTAGAGGCGATCCGAGACTACAAAGGCTTTAGGAATGGATTCGAGAGGGCTGCTCACTGGCAGTCCCATCCTTTGGATTTTTGATGGGTTACTGTTTTATAACCAAAGAATGAAGTTGAAAGCCAATAACTACCTTGGGACCTTTTACATATGAGGTCTCCAGTCGAGGAGCCAGCCTACAATACTTGTTATATTCATATGGTGAAAATACAAAAGTGGTAGTGGATGAATACCTGCAAATTTCAGAGTTGACACCAGGCCGTTTCTCCATCTTAGGAAACAAATGCGCCACTGCATCCACTACAGGCAGACTGTCTAGCTCAAAAACGCCATCCCTCTCCAAACAAGCAAGCGATGGAAAAGACATCTTGCTCATATTAATTATGCTCTGTTTATAAAAATTAAGAATGTTCTTTTAATCATAGCTTCTCGTGTCGGTGTCTGATACGTGGCCTAGAGCATCAAACGAGGCAATCGCTGGCAAAGCACAATTACTCCACGCAGCGCCAAAGCCTCGTATATAAGCCCTGTACCTTATAAGATGTTCATCCACTTCCCGTCTTTTCAACTTGAGGCAAAGATCCCTTCACTCCAGGTATTCCGCTTTGGCTCATCCATGTGGTTACAAGTTCCTGATTTTTGGCTGCTTGAATCTTTACCAGATTTCTCACAAAGCGATGGCCTCGATGATGGAAAAGATTAGCGACAAGCTCCACATGGGTCACAAGAAGGATCAAGTCGCGCACAACACCGCTACTCCAGTCCAGTCCTCCACTCCTCCATCACACAACACCGCCCCGGGTTCTTATGGCACTCCCCAGCCCGGAATGGCTACCACAACAACGAGCACCACTACCACACAGCCCCAGAAAGAGGGTCTCATGGACAAGATCAAGAAGAAGAAGAACCAGCACAAGGAGAAAAAGAAGGCAGGGGGAGGCAGCAGCAGCAGCAGCAGCAGCAGTGATTCTGATTGAGAGATCAATATAATTTGATCGATCCTACATAGCTTTCGGGTTCTTGCTTGATCTGATCGAGAGATCAATAAATTTGTAAATTGTTATGATTGCATGGATGGTTTGTTAGCTCGAAGCTCTGATGCTCTGAATAGATCACTAGGGCAAGAAGAGACCCAAAATGTCAGCTTAAAACCTAAGCAAATCATATGGGCATATAAAGTACGCCAGCCCAGACAAAGTACCATCCGTTGGATCTGTCGCGATGGACGGCCACGATAGGCATTATAAGACAGAATGTGTTTTAAGCCCTTTCTCCTCCCTGGCGTCATACCTAAGAGAGGAGAGCGGCTTGATTTCCTGGCGTGGCGCCGGCGATAGATCCACTGCTCCTCGATCGATTGTCGAAGATTTCGGAGCTCCACAGCAGAGGTAATCCGGCGCTATCGCCTGGAATCCCTTGCATGCCAATTCCGATTGGCCTTTTCTTTGATCTCGCGAACAATGCAGTTGGAGGGAATGGCTGCGATTCAGGAGCCGCTGGTAACCAGGGATGCTGCTGGTCTGGAAAAGATCATCCTCAAGGAGCCTTTGGGAGCCTCGGCGGAGGTGAGTCGATTAGTTCCGTCTTAGAGAAACTGGCAATAACGAAAGCCTCTTTCAGGTTTATCTCTACGGGGGACAGGTTGTTTCGTGGAAGAATGATCGTGGCGAGGAGCTCTTGTTTCTCAGCAGCAAGGTAGACAAATGAAATTCGTCCAGTCTATTTCAAATGTTCCAAACTATGTTTGATCCGATTCCAGACGTCTTTCAAGCCTCCCAAGCCAATTCGAGGTGGCATACCAATTTGCTTCCCGCAGGTTCGTAAACAGGAGTGTCTAAGATTGCGCTTGTTCTCTCAACTACTGCTACTTAGTTCGCGAATGTTGGAGCGCTCGAGAAGCATGGATTTGCGAGGAACAGGCTGTGGTCCATCGAGACTGACGCTCCTCCCATCCTGTCAAGCACTAACGCAAGTGGAAGCAATAGCAGCCGAGGGAGCACTGTCGATCTCATCCTCAAGCCTGCGGAAGACGACCTCAAGATGTGGACACACAAGTACGTCGAAAACATTTTTTTTCACTGCTGCGAGTTCTATATTTTTCTTTCTTTCTCCAGTTTTGAGCTGCGGATGCGTCTTACTCTCAAGCGAGGCGGCGATCTTGCGCAAACCATTCGCGTGAGGAACACTGATACCAAGCCTTTCACCTTTACGTTCGCTCTGCACACGTACTTCTCGGTGTCAGATATCAGGTGTGCCATGACCTTTTCTTTGCTTCTTCTGTTAACGAGATTCGATTGATTGATGCGGCAGTGAGGTTCGCATTGAAGGCCTGGAGACACTCGACTTTCTGGACAACTTGCAAGACAGGGAGCGCTTCACCGAGCAGGGAGACTCGATCACTTTCGATGGAGAGGTAGGTTTTTTGATATTGATATCCGGATCTCTGAAAGGCCAAAGATACACAACACACAGGTGGATCGCGTGTATGTCAGCACACCGACGAAGATCGCCATTGTTGATCACGAAAAAAAGCGGACGATAGTGGTGAAAAAGGAAGGCCTCCCAGACGCAGGTAAGACTTGCTTTAAGTGCTGGACTGGTCGGTAACCATTGCTGGTGCTGTTCTACAGTCGTGTGGAATCCATGGGACAAGAAAGCCAAAGCCATGGCAGACTTTGGAGACGACGAGTATTTACACATGGTGTGCGTGGAGCCAGCAGTGATCGAGACGCCAATCACTTTGAAGCCGGGCGAGGAATGGAAAGGCCGCCAGGAGATTTCAGTGGTTCCTTCCAGCTACTGCAGTGGTCAGCTTGATCCGGGCCAAGTCGTGCGCGGCTAGTCGCCACGAAGACAACCACGACGACTACGAATGCAAGGGAGGTTTTTACACAAGTTCGTTTCGGTTCGTTCCTACATTCTTTTGCGGCTTTTGTCTGGAGTTACGGTGATTTTGTGGTCATAGGAAAAGAGCGGGGAGGTGACGATGTAACAACAACACTACTTAGGGGGAGGGAGGGGGCATCCATCTTTTTGCTTACACCAGGTCTCTTACTATTAGCGTTCTTCGTCGTTTTTTTTCTTCCCTTTACATATTTTGAGGACAATGTATATGAGGAGGCCCCTTCGATGTCGATGAAAAGCTTCTAAAAAATGTACTTACAAAGTATGTGTGTATGTGAGGTACATAGTTGGACGAAAAGGGGTGGTGTTTATATTATATTGGCTTTCGTCGTCCTTGTAGTCCTCTTTTCAGTGTACGAACACCACGTAACGAGAAAAATTTGTGTGTCTTCTCAGCTGGGCTCGTTTCCAAGTGACACGATTATGAGAGAGAAAACAGAAAGAGAGCTCACCGACACTCGCTGATACGCGCTATCCAGGACGGACGGCCTAGATTCACTGCAACCAGAATATTCCATTACTTATCAGATATTTGGCCGCCGAGGAGATCGATCGATCCATCACTGGCGGCCGGGTGCATTGCCGCTACGCTGCTAGATTTCTAGAATCCGAGGTGAGTCGGCGCAGATCTAGAGCTCCGCGCCACAGGGATACCTTTTCCATCGACCAGGGGATTACCTTCGATCATGAGGGCGAGAGGCTACATCTTGCCGATCTTTGTGCTGCTCGCATGCTTTTCCTTGGCAGCGGCGGCCGCTCAGCTCGTCAGTAGCGGCTCATCAGTCGACAAGGCGGGATTTCCGTCCGTGTTGAGGCTCAGGAAAGCTGCCAAGGAGGAGTCGTGTGAGCCAAATTATGGCTTCTTGCCCTGCTCCACTGGAGTCGCTGGCAACATTTTCCTGCTCATCGTGTATGGATTTCTTCTGCTCAAGGCCGCGCAGTTCCTGTCCGAGGGGAGTGAGTTGCTGCTGCTCGTTCTAAATCCGGGAATCATCGGTGGTTTGCTACTGCCAATTCTCGGAGCACTGCCAGACGCAATCCTCATACTTGGTAAGCTTTCCATCGACTTTTTGTTCTTCACTTCCAACCAAAGTTTGTGTCGTAAACTTCTAACTTTGCTTTTCTTTTTCTTCGTTCGTAGTTTCTGGTCTGTTTGCGAGCGAAGAAGAAGTTCTTTCCCAAGTTCTTGTTGGTATGGGACTTCTTGCCGGATCAACGATCATGCTGTTAACGCTCCTATGGGGAAGCTCACTCATAGTTGGAAGGTGTGATCTTCAAGAGGTGAATGGAAATCTCGTAGCCAAGGACAAGACGCTTACCAGGAAGTTCGATGTGTCCAGTAAGCTTTCTCTTTCGAATCCTTCCACCCGCGAGATTTGATTTGGCTGTTTCTCTGTAGAAACTGGAGTGACAACTGACGCACAGACAAAAGCTTCCGCTTGGATTATGCTTATTACAGTTATTCCCTACATCTTAGCGCAGCTCCCTAAAATCATTCGCCAGCCACAGTTGGGGCGTTTCTTTATCATCTTGAGCTGTGTCTTGTCTTTTGGCAGTCTTCTAGCCTACTGCATATACCAGGTATGGTATCGTGATAGCACGGTTTCTGCCAAACAAATGTACTACGACTCTTTCTAAAAGCTATGGCTGTGATGCAGATTACGTCGCCATGGATTCAGCAAAGAAGAATAGCTTTGGCGAGGCAACGGTTCCGACTGTTTCATACTCTACAGAAGTTGTCTAGCTACTCCAAATCTAAGAGCTGGGGAGACTTGGTACTTCCAGACGGTTCAACAAACACAGAAGCGTTAACCAAGTGAGTAGCGTTCATTAAACCTTGAGTTCCTGTCTCAGTACATATACATCCGGTGCGATCTACGAATGCAGGTTGTTTTCTTATTTTGATGAAGATAAAAGTGGTCATCTTACGCAGCATGAGCTCAAGGCGTTAATAATTGGGCTTGGTATCGGCCACGAGTCGCTCTTGCCAAAGGAAGAGGAGGTGAAAGCCTGGATGAGTGACTTTGATCGATCTAGCGACGATAAGATCTCGGAGTCTGAGTTTATTAGCGGCTTTACTAGGTGGACTAAAGATCTTCAACAACCAAAAGAAGAACATCGTGATAATGATAATGGATGGGACACTGAAGCACAAGTAAGCAAGCGACCGCATTGAAATCTCTGGCTAACTTTTTGGTTCTCTTTTCATGAACACTCAGAGCGCACAAACGTCCTATATGGCTTTGATGGATGGTCAAGGAGGAGGAGAAGAAAAAGAAGAGGAAGAATCGGGGGAATCCATGACCAAAAACCAGATAATCACCAAAGCAGTTCTACTCATCGTGCTTGGCGCGCTTATTGCTGGTATCTTTGCCGATCCTCTGGTGGACTCGATCGAGAACTTCTCCTCTGCAACCGGGATCCCGTCCTTCTTCATCGCTTTTGTAGCCACGCCACTGGCTACGAACTCAAGCGAGGCAATCTCCTCAGTCTTGTTCGCTGCGAAGAAGAAGAAGCAAAACATATCGCTCACATACTCCCAGGTGAAGTGTAGTTATGCTTGAGAGGAAAAATGGTGCTGACCAGTGCTCTTTGCTTTGGTAGATTTATGGTGGAGTCACGATGAACAACACGCTGTGTCTCGGGATTTTCCTGGCTGTTGTGGCTTACCGGGGCTTGACATGGGACTTCTCGTCGGAAGTTTTGGTGATCACTTTGGTGGCTTTGATCATGGGTATATTCGGAGGCACCCGGACAACGTTCCCACTTTGGACATCGTTTATTCCTCTGGCTCTCTATCCCCTCTCCATATTGGTGGTCGCGCTCCTGGACTACGTTCTTGGATGGCAGTAGCAAGTTTTATATAGTATGGTATGTGGTTTTTGTTTACGTAACATACTATTTCTACGAAATCACAATATTTTTGTTGTGGGATAAAAAGATAAGCGTTTGAATTCATACAAGTCAAAGTTGGTGGAAAAAAAACTTTTTTTTTGTACCTGCCACGTGATATCATTCTGGTTTCCGTAATGGATGCGTCAAATGCACGGCTGGCTGAGACATTGATGATCGAGCCGCCAGCGTGCCGCGCATCCGACCGTCGAAAATGGCACTATCCAGCGGCCGTGATAACGCCACCGCCGCAGGCCACGTCGTTTTTGCCCCGCGTGCCCACTGCCGCGTCATCCGGCCGGCATTGGCTCGCGGGACGCCACGTGGCCGGCATCCCCGCCTGTCTCTTTCATGATCGTAAGCGCCGACGTGTACGCGTACGCCAGCCCTCCACGTATTTGAACGTGGGCTGCCAGGTCACCAGCTTGAAGGGCCACATCTCCTCGGAGCCTAACTGGCATCGCCAGCCGTCCGATGCCATCTCACAATACTCCTGGCTGGCCCATTGCTCACACGCCGCGTGTCTTCCAGCTGTGGAAGTATACGTGTTCTTTCTTCTGCTACGCGCCGGCGTCCCATTGGTTGTCTGCCTGGCCCACCTTAAAGAGAGAACCTGCCACGTCACAGGTCCGCCCAGCCACGTCTGTGCGCCGTCCCTTCCGTACCTCTTTAAACGTATTGCGCCATAAGGAGTTTAGACAATACATGGGCGATCGCCCTGTATTACCGTATGAGCATACGGCGCGGTGGGCGCGCGGCCTTCCCAACGAACACTCTCTTTCTTCTTGTGTTTGCGAGACCGTGGCATCCATGTTGTATAGGGTTTGGATGTGTCATTCTCGCGTGGACGCGCGAGGCTCTAGGGCTTTAGGAAAGGAGCAACGCAATAGCAGCGCAGTGCACTGGCGTTGAGGCGCTGGTGTGGATTATCGGCGCCTCCCAGCATTGCGCACCTTTGTCTCCTCGGGAAAAGCTCCATCGGGCATAGATTCTTGTGACAGATCACGATCTCCAGCGCTTGTTCCTCCAGTGATGCAGGTAAATCCGCTCCTCGCAGCTCCCGAGCACGCATTTCTCTTGCGCGGTGCTGCGCCAAACGTGCCCTATACCAAACTAACTCGAGCTTTTGTCCGCGATTGTCAGCTATAGGTGGTCTCCAAGCATGGGATCTGGGGACGCAGCCACGCCGACTAAGACTCCAAAGACATCCACAGCGCAGGTGGGGGCTCTTCCTCTCAAGGAAGAATTTTTTCTTTCCGTTCTAACTTTGTGTGGCATTTTGCACCAGGATCAGCCATCTCCTCCCGCAACTTACCCCGAGTGGGCAGCGGCTTTTCAGGTGTGTGTGTGTGTGATAGAGCTTTGCTTTGCTTTGCTTTTTTCTCTGAGAATAGAGAATTTTCTTTCCTTTAGTTTTGTGTTGCTCATGAATCTAGAACTTTGTTACAGGCTTATTACAATAGTGGAACGCCCCCTCCTGGCTATCAGCCGCATCCATATATGTGGGGAGCTCAGGTAAATTTCATTGCTCTGCGTCACGAATGTGTAGCTCACTTGATGGTTTTTTCTTGCAGCCGATGATGCCTCCTTACGGGACCCCACCTCCATATGGAACCATGTATCCGCCCTACGGCATGCCGCCGGTACGAGTATGGTGTTGTTGGTATCGACTTTCCGCTGATGGAAGGAATCCTTTGTGCAGGGGCCACATCCTTATGGCCAGTATGGAATGCCAGCACCGGGAAACGCCACTGAAGTATGCCTCTTTCACATAACTGTTCTTTGGAATCTGATTGTGTGCTTTCAGGGAGCTACAACGGATACTGATGGCAAGTCTTCCGACGGCAAGGAGCGAAGTCCCATGAAAAAGTCGAAGAATAGTAGCTTAGGTAATCTCGGAACGCTGAATAAAGGAGGAGCAGAAGCTGCTGCTAAGACCGCTGCTCCCAACGGTGTAGTGTCACAAAGGTAATACTCGCTGCTGCTTGTTGCGATATATAGCTCAAACTCGAAACATTCTGTTCTGTGTTTCTGTACAGTGGCGAGAGTGGAAGTGAAGGATCCAGTGATGGCAGTGACGAAGATGTAATAACTTAACTTTGTCTCTGTCACACTTTACGCGGCCTTACGTTTGTTTTGGCTTTATCTTTCAGGGCGACAAGAGGAACTCGGAACAGATGAATGCCGAAGGTACTTAGATCTTTTCAAAGATATCAAAATACACGTCGGTGCTTATTAAGCAGTCATGCTTCAGGATCGGCCCCTAGTGCTGGGCAGCCCGGATACTCTGGACAAGTCGGGAGTGCTTTCGTGTCCCCGGGTATTCCTTCAAATCCTGCCGGGGGGAAGGCCAGCGTAGGCACTAGTCTTAACATGGGGATGGATTACTGGGGCTCAACACCCACCGGAAACCAGTCGTCTGGGAAAGGAAAGCGTGGTTCCCAGTCAATGGTGCCCTTGCCAAGTGGTCAAATGTTACCTCACGGAAGGGAAGGGGTTCCTCCCGAGCTCTGGCTGCAGGTAAATATTTCCAGGCTCGTTCATTGCACTGAATTCTATACTTGCAACAGGATGAACGCGAGCTTAAGCGGCAACGAAGGAAGCAATCAAACAGAGAATCAGCGAGGCGCTCACGATTGCGAAAGCAGGTACTTTCACGCTCTTCTATCTAGTCTGGTCTCACCAATGGCGTGATTCACAGGCCGAGTGTGAGGAGCTAGCGCAAAGGGTCGAGAGTCTAACCATGGAAAACATGAGCTTGCGGCAGGAGCTGGAGCAAGCCATGGAGGAGCGGAACAAACTAGCGGCTGAGAATGCAGCTCTTCTCGTAAGTTCGCTGACCTTGTTCTATTTGGATTGATCCAATGTCTTGCTCTTGCAGGAGCAACTGCAAAAGGGTGGAGGAGGCAGCCGCGCTAATCAAAGTCAGGACGTAGGAAACAGCGACGCAGGAAATCACATACAGGGCGATGAAAACGGCAATACAGATGCGAATACGCCGCATGAAAGGAATGGAAGGGTGGAAGGCGAGAACTGCGAGACAATAGGAAAGGCTGCGATTGAGGCGGCTAGCCGGGGCGAGGCTGTCGCGGCTGCTGGTTAGATTTGTTGGGGCGGCGGACCTTCGAAGATCAGATTCGGACATCCAAGTGACCGTCTCGATTAGTAGGAATTAATACACAGGTGAGCAGAGGTGATTTCTAGTCCAAGAGAAGGTTGTTTGAAACTTAGCGTGATTGACAAATGAGTGCCCTCCACCGATTTGCGAGGGGACATGTAAGTGTTAACCTCGGAAGAGAAAGGTATTTGGTATTGCCAAGCAAGAAGAGATCTGCTTTTAAACACCACTCCTTTTTGCTTCAAAGCCTCTCTAGCACGTCGAAAGAAGGGACAACATCCACCGGTATCTGCGTTAACAGAGCTAGAAAGATGTGCCAAGAATCGCGAAAGAAATCAAGCAAACCTTTGCGTCTCTGACCCGAGAGAGCATGCGTTCCAGTGCTGGTGTCACGGTCGCGTATTTGCTCAGAAGAGAAATGGCGGCGGCCTTGTCCCCTAGAGCCTGAACAGTCATAATCTCGGTACAGAGGCTCTTCACTGCGTCCCTCACCTGAGGAGAGTCCACGAGCAATTACTTAGAAGTCAGGGAAGAGGAGCCGGCGCTTACCTTGTGAAAATTGATAGAGAATGTGCCATCCGAGTTGAGCTCGAATCCTCCTTTGTTGTAAATCCAGTTGAATTGCAATGCTTGTCCTTTGCTGTTGAGATCCCACCGTCAGTAAGAAATAAGAATGGAAAGAAAAATGCTTGCTTACCCGTGAGCCTCCTCCAAGCCAAACCTTATGGAACGAAAGCAACCAGCCAGAAAAGAGACATACATAGATTTTTCCAAGTCCCTGGAAAGTAGTCCCTGCGTTTGCAAGGGAGATAGCGTTTAATCGAGAGCTGAATGTTTACTCCATACCTGATCCAGCAGATAATGAAGAGCCCACAAGCCTACCACGTCAGCTTTAGCCTCCTCCAATGAAGAATGGCACTCTTGCAACTCCTGTAATGTTGTGTTGTCAGTCATGCAAGTGAAAAAAAATTGAACTGATGGCGTACCAGCCTCACAGTCGACTCCCTTCCATCTGGGAGAACAATAGTATGTGGACCAATTCCATGACAGCATTCATGGCAAATTGTGTGCGCAAAGAAAGCCTCGAAATCCACATAGTGTTTCTGTGACTCGGCAATGCAGACTTTTGCAATTGGCAACAATATCTGGTCAAATCTGCAACGAGGAAAAGCACGTTGAATGTATCTAGTTACTCCAGAGAGTGCGTGCTTACTTTGTTTGCGAGACGTTCTTGAGCATAACCATAGCGCTGCCTCTCTCCTTTACAATCCTCTCATCATTAGGCAAGTTGAATGCCACAGTTTGTGGACCCTTGACGTCCTGTAAACGAGAGATGAATACAAGGAGTGAAGAGATATTGTTCGCTACTTACTCCAGAGTTAAATATCAATTGAATCACACGGATCGGAGAAGCTTTTACGTTCGTAGACTTGTACTTGTCAGCCAAAGGTAGATTGTCTTCCAAAGTCTGGGTTCTTGCACGCGTAGAAAGTTTAGAAAAGAAAGGTCGACGGAAAGGACCACACCTGCAGTTGTCCACTGAAAAGACGAACTTGCTCTGTCGCTACATGATCGCGAACTCCGATAAAAGCTTCAAAAGTCGCCTAAAACAGGAGAAAGAAAAAACTCAAATTTGATGTAGCAAAAAACTGGTTGGAGCCCAACCTTATAACCAAATAATGCATCTTCATACGTCTCGTAGGGCCCGATAGTAACGTCAATTGCGGACTCCTGCAGAAGGAAAACATTTCCGTTATGGATTGTCTATGACATAAAACGCCATACCAGCTCAATCCACGCAACGTCGGAATCAAAATAGTCATTAGAAACAAATGATTCTGCTTTTGCCTTGAGAAGGCGCTGCAGACTTTGTAGCTAGAACGTGTTAGGCGACAATTTGTTAGCAGGCTTCTTTACCTGGGGGTATCAGCACAATCTCCGGCAGTATTGAGAAGCTTGGCCGCATCTACAAGATATGGCTTGTACTCCTCCGAGTATTTCCGGAGAAATAATCCGCGGCTAGCATCAGTAGCATTTCTCCGAATAACAGTAAAAAACGCGATTGCATCTTCTTTTTCCTGTTCGTTTAGTGTGGACTTCCAAGCCTCAAACTCCTGCCACAAACTATCTGTGAACCAGCAACGACACTCCAAATGGCTTACCGCTTTGTCCATGTCCAGAGGATAAAAGTTTGCTCCAGGAGGCTTAATCACCGGAAATGCAGCTCTGTATTCCAAGCCATTCCAGCCGTGAACACTTCGTACCGTTGCTTTCGTAGATTTAATCGCAGAATCAGCAGTTGTCAGGAACGCTTCGTTTTCATCAAGACAAGACCTACACGAACAGGAGTGAGTAACCGGTCGGCGATTCGTAACGCATCATACCATGGGCTTTTATTGATCCGGAAATAAGAAAGCTTCAGGTGGTCGAGCTCTGAGTTCTCGCCATTCTTTTCCAGCCAGGAACTTAAGTCCGGGTTGCTCGAACATTCCTGACACATTACATGAAGAACTAAAAGGTTAGATGACGATTATGCACCTGCTCGATAAATATTCTATCCAGAATCTGTGCCGCGCGTATCGTGTAAGACAATGCCTTGATGTCCCCGTCGCTGACGCCACCAATCTGCAACAGACAAGAGCCAGTGCCAATTCATTTCATGCACCATTCTCACCTCTCCAGTCAGATTGACGGGACAATAGCGACTCAGTTGGCTCTGCAAAGTCGAGATTCTATGCTTGGCGTCTGATGCGTATCTGAGTAGCGAGAGAGTAAGGAAGCAAAGAAGTGATAAACAAATGCGTACCTCTTCTCTAGAGACGAAAACAGGAAGTGATATTCTTTATCCATGTCATATGGAAGATAAGCTGGATCCTTCTTGATCAAAGCCATCTTGTACTCTTCAATGGACATATACTTGACATCGGAAACTTCTGACTCCTACCAGACTTAAAAACTCCGGTAAGACAAAATACCGCAAACTCACGCACCTAAAACTTAAGCCACCTGAAGCGTGAAAGCCTCCAAAGGCATGGGATCGATGGTTGTCACAAGGTAGACATCGTTGTACTCATTGTTTATAAACTTCCCGTCGTTAAGGGCGCTATACCCAGGCACACACAGTGAGATCCAGTTTACATAAAGAAGAAGGAAAAAAGCTTACACTCTTTGTAGGAAGACGAAGAGAAGCTCAAAAGCATCCTCCGGTAAGATGATCCCAAGCTCTTCTTCCAGCTCTTTCCTACAGAAGTAAAGCGTTCGTTTCTACTAAATCATCGAGACAAACTAAAGAGAAAACCTGACAGTGTGTAGCGAGGTGTCCCCGGCGGAGATATGCCCAGCGGACGAAATGTCCCACAGCCCGGGCCATGAGTCCTTGCAATCCGCTCGCTTTTGCAAGAGGATTTGCTTCGTGCTCTCGGCATAGATGCACACCTGCACTGCTCGATGGTAGTCGCCATCTCTGTGCACCAAATTCCTGGCATTCTCAGGGCATCAGACTCAGCTCTAATCCATGAATCGCTACGCGATACCTGGGCTTGGAGAATCCAGCGTGCGCGCCTTCTGGCGTCAGAACATCCAGAAACTCCTCCATAGCCAATACCCTAGACCTAAAAGGACCAAACTTGATCGGGACCGTCCAATTTCAAACGGTCAAGGACAGAATAAGTATAGTATATTCACTGAATTTAAAATCAAGATTAGCGCCACGAACATTTAAGCGCTCTAGACGCTGGAGCGAATGGAGCTACTGTAGGAGGTCTGGCGGTCAAAACTCACAGCATAGAGCATGACGCCGCCATATTTCGGAGAAGATCTGATTGTAGGAAGAACTTGGGAGATCAAAGTAGAGCTTGGCATGAATCCTCCAGATTGAGCAGCCGAGGACGATGCCGGCAATCCCATGAAAACCCTGGCCGAGGATGGCGTGACCGAGTCGGACACCCACGAGTTCCAAGAAGAGAGGATGTTTGATGCACTACTGCCATCAAACTGGCACGAAGGATTGTTGTAGAACTGGACGAAGATGTAGTTGAAGAGGCCCGAGATTTGGATTGTGGATCCGAGGTTGGCATCTGGGATTGGACACTGTGGAGCTGCAGCCAGGATCATAGATCCATCGAATCCGCGGAGAGCTCTCGCCAGATCAACGTAGAGCTGTGGAACGGCACCTCTCTCAATGTCAAAGTCGACGCCGTCGAGTACGGCACTGCCGAGGGGCCGAGAGCTGGAGCTCCCGCCGAGGAAGGTATTCCAGATGTAGCTCGCCACGGACTGGGCATCGCTGCTCGATGAGAGGCCGTAGCTTCCAGCGCTGCCACCAATGGAGAGCAGCACTCGGATCCCCAGCTGCTGGCACTGGCTGATCTCGGAGCTTAATCCGGTGCAAGTCCCACCCGCTGGATCGCAATGTCCGGCGAGATTGAGCACCGGAGTCTGGCCGTTTCCAAACTGGGAGAGGAACGAGACCATGATGATCCGGTAGTTCCCCGAGTTGCAAGCATCGAGCAAGCTTCCTTCTCCGCCATCCTGTCCCCAGTAAGTGGCGATCACGCCCGTGTTTTGGCTGGGTGCTGCTGGGCTTGGAACCGAAGGAGGATTTGATGATCCTGGGCACTGGAATTGGCAATCGACACCGCAGTAGGCATCGGTGGTGCCACAGAATCCAAACCGGCTGCAGCACATCCCGGAGGGGCATAGCCTGGTCTCCGAGCATGATCCATCTTGCGCTCGAGCACAAGAACTCGAGAGGACGATCAGAAGGAGGAACGCTGCAATGCGGAAAATCGAGGAGGACGCCATGGTCGTCTGTGAAGAACTTTCTTCAATGGAGGAGGCGAGTATTTGAGTACTAAAAACACGCTGCTTTGACTTTGAATGGTCAATCTTGTGATACGCGTCGGAATCGAAGGTGGATATTCCATTCTTATTAGAGCTACCACTTTTGTTTAGCTTAAAGGTAAGAGATTCTTATCTGCCTGGCAAATGCGTCACGCAAAGCCTGATCCGAGCCGTCCATTATCAAACGGTATTTGCACGCTATTGTCTGGCATTAGTAAATGCGAAGAGGAAAACACAGTTTGACTTTGACTTGTACTGCGGAGACTAAATCGGATTGGAGCATAAGTCTCGCGTCCACCAACCAGGTCGCCCGACCGGCTGACCGGCTGACCACCGCACTAGCCACCGGCTACACTGGGTGGCGCGTGCGTTGGTCACCGCCACTTTCGCGCCACCAGCCGGTCACAATCTCCCGGCACGCTGACCAGGTCAGATGTTGAACGGAATATGCGGGAAGATTCTGGTAGATATGGAGAGAAACCCGGTGGCGTTCTCGAAGCTTAGCTCTAGTAAACTAACCGATGGGAGAGGGCTCCCCAGCGTTCTTCTAGGGTTCGTGGATCGAGGCTATCAGGGGCATTCCCGGCACTATCTTGCCACATTTTGCTTGCAATGAGGTCGGATTCCTAGGCGCTGGGGCTGGATTTCGCGGATTTCGTCCACACCTAGTCCAAGATCGTTATGAAGCGCAGCTGGTCTTACAGCGAGGGCCAGGGTCTGTCCCTGGATCGCAAGCCGCCAGGCGCAGCGGCGCCGCCTCCCCCTCCTCCGCCACAATCTCGCGGTACGTCTCTCTCCCTCGCATCGTCGGATGCGTGCCCATCGCCAGATCGCCGCCGGGAATCGCCGTCGGAGAGCGCCAGCTCTCGCGAGACCTGGCCGACGGAAAGAACAGGGGAAGAGGCAAGAAGATTGCCGGCGGAGGCGGCGACGGTGGCCAAGAGCGATGGCGAGAGAGAGAGGGACAAGCTCCTGAAGGAGGAAGATCAACACGAACACGATCACGATCACTCCACGGTCGTCCACCAGGTGGTAAACATGGACAGGATCCAGCTCCGCGACATAGCGCAAGCTCCCATCGAGGCCCTGGCCAGCAGGTTCCACGCACAGCCCGACGAGTACCTGGAAGAGCTCAAGGCGGAGCTCCGCGAGGTTCTGACCGGCATGGGTGGGCCGAGGCAAAGGGAGGAATTCGTGCTCCTCCAGAAGCTCGTCCAGGCGCGAGGAGATTTGTCTCCCGCTTCACTCATGCGATCCCACCGGACACAGCTAGAGCTGCTGGTGGCGATCAAGACTGGGATCCAGGCGTTCCTCCACCCGGATATATGCGTCACCCAGTCGGCTCTCGTCGAAGTTTTCTTCCACACCAGGTGCCGCAACATGGCATGTCACGTTCAGATCCCCGTGGACGACTGTAGCTGCGAAGTTTGCAGCGCCAAGACGGGCTTTTGCAGCTCGTGTATGTGCCTCCTCTGCGGGAAGTTTGATTTCGACGTCAACACCTGCCGCTGGGTGGGATGCGACTCTTGCTCGCACTGGACTCACACCGACTGTGCGATGCGAGCTCGGCAGATCACAACGGGAACCAGCTCCAAGAAGAAGAAAGGTGGCGGAGCTGCTGCTGCTCCCGAGATGATTTTCAGGTGCCGGGCTTGCGGTGGCACGTCGGAGCTCTTGGGCTGGGCCAGGGATGTTTTTCGAGCGTGTTCCTCCGACTGGGATATCAACGAGCTCGTGCGGGAGCTGGACAGCTTGCGGCGGATTTTCCATGGCAGCGAGGACCAGAATGGTAAAAAACTCCATGAGAAGGCTCACGAGTCGCTCGAGAGGCTTCGAAGTGGGACCGATGTGAGCGTTGTTCTCAAGGAAATACACCGGCTTTTCCAAGGTACGGTTTTGTTCTATTTTGCTCAATTTTTTTCATTCTGCCCCTAGAAACGGAGGTGGAGGAAGCGGATGATTCGAGCGAGGATAAAAAAGTCGTGGAGCCGCAGGAGGCTTGCTCACGTATCGCGGAAGTGGTGAAAGAGGCCGTTTCAAAGATGGAGAGCGTTGCTGCTGAGAAGGTCGTGGACGTGAAGCGAGCTCGGCTGTCCCTTGAGTCGTGCGACAGGGAGGTGGAGGACAAGAGGAGGGAACTTACAGAGCTCCAGATCGAGAGGCAGCGCAAGAGGCAGCAGATTGAAGAGCTGGAGACGATCATCCGGCTGAAGCAGGCGGAGGCGGAGATGTTCCAGCAGCGAGCAGACGAGGCAAGGCGCGACGCGGATGATCTCCAGCGGATTGCTCTGGCCAAGTCAGAGAAAGTGGAGGAGGAGTACGCGAGCAGGTATCTCAAGCTCCGACTCAACGAAGCCGAGGCGGAGCGGCGGTATCTCTTCGAGAAGATCAAGCTCCAAGAGATGTCACGGACTCAAAACGATCCGGCACAGATGGTGACAATGTGTAAGATACAGTACTTGCTCAACAGATCATCCTCCAAAAGGGACGCCACCGCCATGGAAACTTCAGCTCCTACTCCGTGACACGCCAAAACCCAAAACGTACGTGAAACTTTCTCTTTTCTCGTTTCGATTCTGAGACAATCAAGCTTGTTTGTCTGTTCCTTCTAGATGGATGACCTACTCACTCAAGAACAACAAAAAGGAAAGAAAGCACAGAATTCCTCTAAAACGTATCATCACCACCATGGGCATTTTTTTTTTCGGTGGCTCCTTTCTTTCAGGTATGCTACTTATACACCGTGACTCTTTTCTACTACCAATTTGATTGGATCAAACTTACCATGTTCACGTGTGGTGAATGGGAAGAGAAAAGGAAATAGGACACTGAAGAATGGAATGGAACGCCCAGAGCTTTAAATGCGAGCAGTTGTTTAGTAGCGTCCTCTAGAAAGCTCCATGATTGACTAAACCTTATCCCTTAATCCGTGCAAGGCGGGAATATCCGCGGCCACGTGTAAGCATCCCGACCGGCCGTTACCACATCCGTCGCAGATGACCGAATTTGCGCCACGTGGCAGACTGATCTTCCGTTTCGGAATTTTTGCCGGCGGCTGGCTGGGCATTCCGAGTCGGAAGATTCTTTTTGGCGCCCGCGTGGAGTGAGCGTCTTTGGGAGCGCGACGAGAGGGAGCGCCGCCAAGACGACGCACTAATCCTCACAAGCTACCTGTGACTTCCAGCTCGCGCCGCGCAAGCAAGGCGCTGCGATCAATCTCATCCGAGCAGGGTTTTGGATCCAGGTAGGGATAGCCAGGAAATGGGTGGATTCTTGTCTGGCGCCCAAGATTCACGGAATTTCTAGCGAAAGCACGCCCTCTACAGCTCTCCATACCACATCGTACTGTACCGGGAATTTACGAGGCCACAGCAATCGGGGACGAGGCGCTGTGGCCGGGAATTGGGGCTTTTGCATGGGTGAATTGGAAGATCCCGCCCGATGACGGCAGGAACGCAGTGTCAATCGCGGCGGCAGCGTGCCAGAATTCAACCCAGCAGCGATGAGTCTTGCGAAGATCTCGATCCGTAGCGGCTGGAGCAACGCAGGACACTAGTGGAGCATCCAAGGTGGAGTGTGCGGCGACAATCATCAGGGCCCTCATGGGGTCCTGCCTTTCGTGCGAGGAGCAAGAGAGAAGCCACTCTGGTAGGAAGGACAGGAAAAAGGAGGCGCGGGAGGCCTTGGCAGCGGAGGCGCGGCACGATCAAAGGCTTGCGCTGGTCACCGGGAGGATCTGTTCCAATGGAGCTTCCAACAGCGCTGCCTGTCTCTTCACGCAGCAAGGGCGAAAAGGTGTCAATCAGGACGCCATGATCGTGTGGGAGGTGAGAAGAATTTCTTTTGGGTCCTGTGTCGCTTTCGTTTGCTAAAGACTCTCTTTTGGTTTAGAGCTTTTGTTCCCGAAAAGATACAACTTTCTGTGGCGTTTTCGATGGCCACGGCCCTTATGGCCATCTTGTCGCCCGGAGGGTGAGAGACTCGCTTCCATCAAAGCTGCTCGCCTACTGGCAGGAGGCTACGGAGTCGAAGAACTTGTCCGATGGTGGCGAGTCCGAGAAAGCCGAAGAACAGGTGCTACCGGGGAGTGACTCCGGCGAGGAGGCACAGGAGCCTGAAATGTTCAAGGTGTGGAAGGAAACGCATCTCAAGTCGTACAAGGTGATGGACAAAGATCTTCGCGTTCATCCCATCATCGACTGTTTCTGCAGTGGAACCACGGCTGTGACGCTCATCAAGCAGGTCTTGTTCAAGCTTTTCTGTGTTGCCAATGGCTCTTTGTTCCTGTGCGCAGGGAGACGAACTGGTTCTTGGTAACGTTGGGGACTCGAGAGCGGTAATGGGATCTCGAGCGGATGACAACTCTATACGAGCAGTTCAGCTAACTGTCGATCTCAAACCCAATTTGCCCGGTATGAATATCTCTAGTACGACTTGGAAATGTGTGTGTGACCTTGGTGTTCGTCAGCAGAAGAAGCAGAGAGAATAAGGCAGTGCAAAGGTCGAGTTTTTGCCTTACACGACGAACCCGAAGTTGCCCGTGTGTGGCTACCGCACGACAATTCACCGGGGCTGGCCATGGCGAGGGCGTTTGGTGATTTTTGTCTCAAGGACTTTGGAGTGATTGCAGTCCCAGAGGTGTCATACTACCGTATCACAGAAAGAGATCAATTTGTTGTTCTTGCTACGGACGGGGTGAGTAGACAAAGTCACCATTTTTTAAGTTTGAAGTTCTTAGTTTCTCTTTTTTACTTTCAGGTGTGGGACGTGCTGAGCAACGAAGAAGTCGTCAAGATTGTGGCCACAGCTCCAACAAAGACGACATCGGCTCGATCGCTGGTCGAATCCGCCGTTAGAGCTTGGAGGCTCAAGTACCCAACATCGAAGATGGATGACTGCGCAGTGGTGTGCCTCTACCTCAACAAAGGCAAAGACGCCACCGCCACCCAAGAAGCAGTGGTGAAGAAAAAGGTGAGCGGAGTATCCAGGGAGGAAACGAAAGTACCCGCGGCTCCGGCAATGAAGCAGCAGGAGGAGGAGATTGTGGTGGCAGAGATTACAGAAGACGATCTAAAGCAGCAGCAGCCGCCATCGGGGATGATCAAGCTCCATCATTGTCGGAGCGGGCGGAGCGAGGCGAGCAAGAGCCGGAGCCTCAAGGAGTGCCTGGCCACGGACGAGAACGAGTGGTCAGCACTGGATGGTGTGACGAGAGTGAACTCGCTGCTCCATCTCCCACGCTTCTTGGGTGGGGACAAGATCACCACCAAGAAGAAACACTGAAATCTAAAGGAAATTGATTTAAACGCGAGAGCAGCTATCATAACAAA
The DNA here is from genome assembly GCF_000143415.4 of Selaginella moellendorffii. Classification (NCBI taxonomy): domain Eukaryota; kingdom Viridiplantae; phylum Streptophyta; class Lycopodiopsida; order Selaginellales; family Selaginellaceae; genus Selaginella; species Selaginella moellendorffii. The sequence goes on along the minus strand of NW_003314403.1, from coordinate 26,933 downwards.
AGTTTGACAAAAAGAAAATGTTAAGTCCCAGAGTTCGTACTCTGACAAAAAAGGTCATAGTTCTTTATGAGTTAGTTTTCAACTTTCTTTATGTTGATCTTCAAACTTCAGCAGAATCACTTCCACAACATCTACAAAATAAAATTCCCAAAGCATGAACAAGGCTTGCTAATAGTTGGCTGGGTCCCGTTACTGCAGAACCACAAAAATCACTAAAGCCATCGTGTGAAAGGAGGCACACAAATAGCAAGAGAAGGCAGCCACGCTCACCTAGAAGACATGCCCATAACTTTAAACTATATACCCTAAACCCGCTGTATAACGCCATAAAATGCCAGGAGCCCCTTGGCTCCGTACCATATTTGTACGAAAAGAATCTAGAAATGCGATCGTCCTACTAAGATTCCTGGAGATATTCTATCCAAAGATAATTTAATAGCATGAGAGATAGTCAAGAAGTGTCTGTGATTGTGATCAATGGATGTGCTTTGATCGATTATACCTTGATATTTTTTAATCTCAATTTCTGAAAAGAGACAATCAGGGAAACAAAGACTTTATATACAAACTACAATAAAATTACTTAAACTATATACCCTAAACCCGAACTCTAAAAGGTAGTGCAATTCACATCTCCCTAAAGCTGGAGCGAATGTAGCAGTGGAATTAGCTCTAGGTTGTGGATTGAGTTTTCCTTGCCGAGAGCTGTTTGATTATAAATAGAGTGTTCCAGTTAAAGTATGTAGCATACTTGCATTTCCCACTAAAATAGCATTTCAGATGTGGAAGGTGTTTAATTAGTATTTTGTCTCCATGCCACCATAAGCATATATCATTTGCCTTTGCCTCATGCTTTTTTTTAATTGGTGTGTTCATCCATTCCTAACAAAGTTGCTTGAACTTGTTATAAAAGTTAGACTTAATACATTGGCAATGTTCATTGATACTTGTTGCCCAATAAAACTTATAGCTCTTTTTTCTACTTTGTTACAGTTGACTTTTATCACTTACAAATGCTTGTTGCACAACAATCCAATTAGCACCAGTAGCATCTACAATGAAACCACGAAAGTTGGGTTTTTTCTTTATTTGTTATTCAACAACCTCAAATATACAAATTGCCTAAGTTGAATATATGGTATTGCTATTTGCCCATTTATGAACCAACCTCTCTTAGCCCAATTTTTCATCCCACAAAAGAAAGTGAGCCACAAGCTATAAACTATGAGCTATGAGTTGTTGGTTGTAAGGAACCAACTAGCCGAGGTGTTGTAGGCTAAAGGAACCCCAAACGCATGACCAAAATGACAAAGAGTTCATCGGATGGGACAAAGTCGAAGATCGAATCCAAGACCGACTCTAGGACCGAGTTCGAGATAGAGTCCGGAATCGAGTCCGAGACCAACTCGGGGACCGAGTTCAAGTCCGAGTTCGAGACCGAGTTCGAGACGGAGTCCGAGATCCGAAATCGGGTCCGAGACCGAGTCCGAGGTCGAGTCTGAGGTCGGGTCCGAGATCAGGTCTGAGATCGAGTCCGAGATCGAGTCCGAGACCGAATCCGAAGTCGGATCCGAAATCGGGTCCGAGATCGAGCCAGAGACTAAGTCCAAATACTAATACGGGTCAAGGGGTGAAAGCCCAAAGCGTGCGTCTGCCAGGGGGGGGGTTGCAGGGGGTTCCAAAAGTATAGTAGGGATAGTGAGGTCCAGGAACCAGTCTTAAAGGAACTCTCTAGTGGTGCTTCCAAACTGACTTGAGGTTGAGACTGGGGCCGAGGGGCCTTGGGTGGGAGTGAGCATGGGCTTGAGTGGTGCCGGAGGGGCCACCCAAGGAAGTGCTCAAGAGCAGCTCCCACTCCCGAAAGGGAAACCGACTACAGTGCTCCCGGCTCATGTGGAGTGGTGCCCCACTTGAGTACCTTGTGGCTCATTGGTCCTCGCCCTTCCTAGGAGCTTGGGCCTTCCCTTCGGGATGGAAGTGGGCGGGGTAGAGGTACCCATACCGGGCCGTTAGGCCACGGTGTTTCGCCCTGACGTCCCGAAGCAAGTCCCCTTAAAATTTGCAAAATTAAAATCACTAGAATTTAGGATGCAATGAAGAGAATGAAATCATGACTGTTGATTTTTAGGTTTTATGGTTAGGGTTTGAGTAGGTAAGGGTGAGAGAAAATCACTTTAATCTCAAAATGTGTTTCAAGACACTTAATCAAGATATTAGATGCTCTTCAAAACACTAGAAAGATGCTCTTCAATCAAGGTATGCCTTAAGCTTCTTCTTAATCTCCCTATCTATTACTTCTCTCCTAGGTCACCAATGTAAGCCACAAATTTTTCCTTTCCAATTTACCAGCTTACCTCGTCTATCCGACCAATTCTACCTTGGCTTGTGCTAAGTTCCCTGGCCAAGGTTCCCGCCTATGGTACCAACTCCTACTTGGTCCTACTTGGTTTCAGCTACTCACTGCACGAGCAACGGAGTGTTAGCCATCCATCTACGGATTCCCAAATCTCTCCCAATCCCCCTCCCCGGGTTAGACTGGACTTAAGGTTCGGCTACACTCCCCACAGGCACAAGCAGCCAAGCACACCAAGCCTCCAGATTCCTAACACCCCTTGGTACCACAAGACTTGATCATGGGACCCTCTAAATCCCAAGTCTTGGGTATATCCACATAGGAGTATATTCCTAGAATATTCTAACACGCGCGAGATTTTTTTGAGTTTTCTGGAGATCCAACCGTTAGATTGTAACTAGATTTTACAGAATGGTATACAATGTCTTTTTTGATGACCCTGCAAAGAAGAATTTCGATCGGACACCACATGAGACCACACGAGCCTTACAATGTTTCAGGGGCATTTGCCATAGATTCGACCGTTATTTTGCTCCAAGATTTTACAGTTTGGTGTGCATTGACCTTTCCATTGACACTGCAAAGGGACATCACAATCAGATGCGGGATCACAAGAAACTAACTTCACTAACTCTGGTTTCACCAAGATCTACGTAAGGAGTTATGAAATGAAAGGACCCTCTCTATTGAAATGTATTTATGGTCCTAGGGGCATTATGACATATCAAAGGATTTTGCATCAAGTTCTATATTTGCATGTTTATCAAGCTACTGAATTGCTAAACCCTAAACCCTAAACCCTAAACATGTTGAGCCCTAGGGTAGGTTAAGTCCCTTACCCTAACATGCCTTAATATACCCTTGAGCCTCCCTTTGACCGACGTTGACCACATAGTCAAAGCTGGTGCCTAACACATTGTAGGATCATCAGGGACCACACAATCTAATGGCCAACTTAAGAGAGACAAAAAGAGAAAACTTAGCCAGCTTCTATTTTACAGTTTTGCATGAACCTATCTCTGCACATCCCTCTGACATCATCTTTGACCAAAGTGGAGAGTGTGAGCCACCTACGCCTAACACACTGTTAGAGCTAACCAATTGACTTGTTCAATTTGGGGTTTTTAGTTTTCTTTGATGTTTTGTGAGAGCTATATGATAGGCTTGTTCTTCCTTCAAAGTGCTAGACCAAGAGGCTTAGCTTCTCTTCACATGGTATCAGAGGTATAGGTTAGAATTTTTGGCATGAATAGTGCCTTAGACACTAGGATAGGATCTTCATCTTCCAGAGAAATGGAGAAACAAAATTTCTCGCCTGGAAAGAATATGTATAGTTTTAGTTTATGAGATAAGGTATGGTATCTAGAATGAGAAAATGCTCTAAATTGCAATTTTTTTTTGGGCCGCTGGAAGAATTGGTGCAGGGAGCCATAGAGGCCCTGACATCCCTATTGTTGATCACTCCAACTTGTGCTATAGGATTTCTAGTTCTGCCATCTGTGTTACATGCTCGTGTAGGTTATAGTGCTAGTTTGCCCATGCACATGAAAAAATATAAAGTTGATTCACCACTTTGACTGTTAGCATTTTGGTCAGAACATCGTGTGGCCAACTTTATTGATGTCAACTGGATCTTAAATACATTCCACCCATAACCCAACTGTGCAAAGATGATGCTTTATCACCACATCATGGGCTTATGCATGCAATTGGGTAATGATATGCCACTCCAAGCTTTGTTGGTGAAACCTATATCATTATTTTCAACCTTTCCCTCTTCTAGAATTTCTCCATATAAGAAAGAGGTCTTCATATCTATTTGCTCCATATAAAGATTATGCTATACTGCCAATAACAACCCGATAGAGGCCATCTTCATGACCAGGCTGAAGGTTTCTATAAAATCAATACCCTTGATCTGAGTGAAGCCTCTCACCACAAGCCTAGCTTTGAGGCATTGCACTTCTCCTAATCATCTAGCTTTGATTTAAAATAGAAGCTTTGTCAAAATGACATTAGCATTTTCAGGAACAAAGTCAGGAATGTCATTTTCCTCATGAGCTCACATCGTATCAGCTATAGCTTGATCCCAACATTTTAAGAAGATTTCTTAGCTTGAGCAAGTGTAATAGGAATCTGAAACTCTATAGCTGTAAACATGGTCATCCAGCTGAGATGACAAGAGGCTCTAGCAACTACTTATGCTTGCCTCTCAGCTTGCTCTTTACCCTTTGCTGGCATCTAGAGCAGCTCAAACCTTAGACAATATCTTGATCAGGAGTATGCATAGGTTCAAGAACCTTATACTTAGGCTCAAAAATATTGTGCTCAGAAACCCAGTCATGATCAGACTTACAAACTTAATCAAGATCAGATGCCAGAACCCTATCATAATGAGGAACTCATCCATAAGAATTATCAGGAATTTAGAGTTTGGGCTCAGGAGGTAGCATCTTAGGATTAGGAGCTTGTGTGTCAAATCTCCCCACATAGGCAGAGCTAAGTCGAGGAAGAGGATCATCATCATCCTCTTCACATGGACTAAAGAACATAGGTTGGGGATCTCACCTTGCTTTCTCCATAAAGAAAATTGGTAGAAGGAACTGCTGGATCATCATGATGTTGAGAGTAAACTTGATGCTCATCAAAGATCATATCTTGACACAAAAACTCTTTGCTTGTGTCTAGGTGAAGGAGTTGATAGACCACTCTTGTCACTATAGCTGCAAAAAATATACAAGCTTCATCCTTGCCAACTTTCCATTCTAGTTTTCTTGGGGTGAATTTGCAATGCAATGTATAGATAGCATTATAATTCATGGCTCACCAGGAATTGATGATATAGCACATGGTTGTAAGCTCCTGAGTTTGGACTTCCCGAGAGGTCACCCAACCCAATACTATTCAAACCCAAGGACACTTAACCCTAAATATCCCAAGACCCTTAACCGATTGGAAAAGGGGGTGCACTCTTGTTTATGGGCCCTTTCCCTCTATATTTGAACCCCTATGGATCGCCTCTCGAGTCGTTCCCTTTGGTTGCTTACAATCCACCACGCTTCCCTGCAAGTTCACGCCTTCTTGAACGGAAGCTGAGAGCCGCAGCTCTCCCGAGAGCCCCGCTCTCTTGACACCCTACCCCTTGGGTCGAGCCCAGCGGGAGCAAACTGGACCAGCCAGATGTCAATCAAAATCTAGTGTGATTCCTCTAGCCGCCGCAGCTCTCCCGAGAGCCCCGCTCTCTTGACACCCTACCCCTTGGGTCGAGCCCAGCGGGAGCAAACTAGACCAGCCAGATGTCAATCAACATCTGGTGTGATTCCTCTAGCCAACCTTCAGAGTCGGACCCGAGACCGCTCTGATACCAAATGTAAGCTCTTGAGTTTGGACTTCCCAAGAGGTCACCCAGCCCAGTACTATTCAAACCCAAGGACGCTTAACCCCAAATATCCCAAGACCCTTAACCGATTGGAAAAGGGGGTGCACTCTTGTTCATGGGCCCTTTCCCTCTATATTTGAACCCCTATGGATCGTCTCTTGAGTCGTTCCCTTTGGTTGCTTACAATGGTCTCAGTTTTGTTCGTTTGACAACATGTAATTTACAAGCTCTCTCTTGGGTGTTGATCTCATCCTATAAGTTCCTTGGTTGATCCATCACAATCTCTCAACCCAAAGGCCAATTGGCTTGGGCTACCATCAAGCTTTCTGTGGAGCTCATTAAAATCATGAGAAAAAGCTACACAGCCAAACCATCTTAAGATATTCATGCATGGACATTGTCCAGTCCAAGCCTCATAAGGTGCCTTATACACCTATTACACACAAAGATAGCTGTGGCTTTAGCATGATCCCAAAATCTAGCATCAACTATCATTATCTTAGCCTGCTCCACTATTGTCCTGTTGAATTGCTCAGTTACCCATTGAGCTTAGGAGTGTATAGAACTATGAATTATCACTGAATTCCTATGTGCTCACAACAAAACTAAAAGACATGTACTCACCTCCTCCATCAAAGTGGAACACTTTGATATGCAAATCAAGCTTACTTATAAGCTTTAAATGCTGGCAAAGCTTTGTCCTTAGTAGTTAAGAACCACATACCTCATAGAATCATCTATAAATGAAATATAATACCTCTTCCTAAACTGGGTCATCACTTGAAATGGACCACACATGTCTAGTAGAGAGGACTTGTCACACAAATGCTTTTCAAAAAGATGGTTGAGCTTATAAATCTTAGATCTTAAATTCAGTTGTAACTATAGTCAAGTTAGACCACAATCTATAGAAGGAATGGGTATAGTGGAAATTGGTATGGAATCCATAAAAAATGAAAAACCACTTGTGATCATAAATATGGGCTCCTATAGTAGACTAACTTGAAACTTGTTTAATGTGGTTGAAATGAATTTAGGAATTAGTTAAAGCTCTATCTCCATCTATATTTATTTGTTGTACAAGGTCCACATCATAGGAAAGACCAATGGTTGATATCTTGAAAATGAAAAGGTGTTGATTGTTTAAAATCACTTGGGGAATGAACAAACTTCCATGAATAAATTTATAAAGACATTTTTTCTTCAGTTCCAAAACGCATCCAATCCAGATTGAAGCTTCTAATCTCACCCATCTCGCATCCAATTCTTTATTTTGCTAAAGAAAGAGTGTTATTAGTGATCAAGTAGAGTTAAAATATTATATCATGCAAACTAATCTCTTTGAGCCTGACTCTCACTACAACTCTCACGATTGATTGACACCTCTCACTTATAACCCCATTTATCTCAGTAGTATTAATCCTCTCACAAGCATATCTTAATATCTGAAGCATTGAATGATTGTATCCTTGTAAAGAACATGTCAAATCTCTATTTATGGTGGATTTGTCCAATAAATATATCCTACAATAAGCTCTATTTCGTTAAAGTGGGATTTATTCAGTAAAATGGGACTAGGTACAAATTTTCAAGTATTTGAAAATTACGTGAAATTATATGTTTTTTGTCCAGGGGCTAGACATATCTGGGGCATGGTGACTAGCGCAGTGACTGTGTCTAGACTGAGTCCATCTGGTTGTATAATAAATCTCATTGTCAAGGTGAACAAGCCGAATCTGAAGCTAAAGAAGAGCGATGGCATGCGCGCACACACTATTTGTTTGTTTATTGAGCGTGTGGTGAGCTTTCCAAGATGAACGTCATTCCTATTAGCCAGACATATAACTTAATGGTGAGAACATTTAGATATTATTCAATGTTATCTTTTTCTAACAAATCTAATTTTGAAGGTGTAGCAAGAGGCATTGCTAGTCTGGAGAAGTCATTTAACTCATTTGACCCTTAGTGTATTTTCATGAAACTAAATAACATTCATATTATTAAGGAATTTCTCTAGTACCTTTTTTTTACGACATAGAGGCTTGCATTTCTTTCAAAGGTGATTTAGTAAAAGGCCTGAGGGCACATGCCATTCTATTTCTCAGACCGGTATTAAGATATACTAGTGCAAAGGGAAAAAGGTATTTGGTGATCAAGTAAATGGCATGAGGGCACACGCCATTATAAGCCTAAGCGCTAGTGGACACCTCCTTTTTGGTATTCTCAGCGGTACTATCATCCTTCTCCGGGTCAGTTGTTTTGCTTTGGATTGTTGTCTCTGATGTTACTGGGGCGTTCTCGATAGTTGTTAATGTTGCTGTTTGTTCAGAAAAATGATCACCTGGAGTATAGTACGGGGAGTTTGGAAGACTTATATATTCTACATCTTCACCTATCTCCTTCTCCGTCTCCTTTTCTGCCTCGCTTACAGATTTTGTGCTTGCCATGAGAACGCTCTTCACCCTAAAATATGGAGTTCGTTGTGTTATAAAAGGAAACCAACACACACGCTGCAAGGGAATGATGGTACATAAAGCACGTAAGCCCACAATATGGGTTTATGTGCCATTAATATGGGCCACACGCCATATTATTAGATTTATGCACGTGTGATTGGTAAATGCATATGTCACATCATCTTTGTTTTACCTCACACACTATATCAAGCCTAATGAACCATATCACATGTGCGCACATGCTATATATATGGAGAAGTATTATGCAAGGATAGAAAAATTCAATGCATGATTGTGGAGAGCAATGGCATGAAGCCACATGCTAAATAACATTTTAGAGAAAGAATTAAAATAGAAACATGCAAACAGTACTGAGTGGACCAAGACTTAGAAGTGCACAATTGAATGAGGTATTTCTAATAAATATTTCACTCACCTCATATAGGAATGGCTACCACTCTCAAATGGCGTATTGCCTCATGCCATCACCTCACAATTTGTTATAACAATACGATGAATTCATATTCGGCTTGTTCACCTTGAACTTTAAGTAAGATTTGCTAGAACAACTAAGAATTTATACTTGTTATTTGTATCATCTCACCTAGGAATGGCATAAGGCCACATGCCATCATGCCTCCTCTGATTCAGATTCGGATTGTTCACCTTGAAATAAAATACATTAGAAACTTAGTAAAGGAATATTAATGAATCTCACCTTGAACCCGGGTTATGAATGCTCTTGCTGCATCTCTTGCATGGTCTGGCAAGGTGATGGTGGCACTCTGCTTCCGCATCCAACTATGCACAACATTATCCACCAATATGCTCATGCTGGGATCCCTTGGATTCAGCACCCATCTTTTTTCTAGGCAATCCTTCGTATATCCGGAACTTGGCTTGAACCATTCCACAGTTACATTGAAGGAGTTAGTTTTCGCGTCCTCCTCTGCATCAGTGATGCAGCGCCCCACCCATATCATTTGTTTTTTATTACTGGGTCTGACAAGCACGATGTGAGACACAAAATCCCTAGGCCCCAAAGTGGAGCTGGAAGGGCACCACATGGTAGTGGCCGAAGCGAGAGCCAAACGAGCGTAACACGTTTGGACCAAAAGCTCCGACTTGAAAAGTCAAGAGCGGGAGTGGAACTCCCAACGAAGTGCTCGAGGAATGAGCACGAAGCGAGCAAAAGGCGAGGCTCCAAAAAGGGACCCAAAAGGACCAACACATGACACGTGGGAGTGTCCGAGATGGAGTCCGAAGTGGAGTCCGAGGTGGACCCGAGTTGGAGTCCGAAGTGGAGTCCGAGATGGACCCGAGATGGACCCGAAATGGAGTCCGAGATGGAGTCCGAGATGGACCCGAGATGGAGTCCGAGATGGAGTCCGAGATGGAGTCCGAGATGGACCCGAGATGGAGTCCGAGATGGAGTCCGAGATGGAGTCCGAGATGGAGTCCGAGATGGACCCGAGATGGACCCGTAATGGAGTCCGAGATGGAGTCCGAGATGGACCCGATATGGAGTCCGAGATGGAGTCCGAGATGGAGTCCGAGATGGACCCGAGATGGAGTCCGAGATGGAGTCCGAGATGAACCCAAGATGGAGTCCGAGATGGAGTCTGAGATGGACCCGAGATGGAGTCCGAGATGGAGTCCGAGATGGACCCAAGATGGACCCGAGATGGAGTCCGAGATGGAGTCCGAGATGGAGTCCGAGATGGAGTCCGAAGTCAAGACCGAGACCGGGACCGAGACCGAGATCGGGACCGAGACCGAGACCGAGGCCGAGGCCGAGACCGAGCCCGAGCCCGAGTCCGAGTCCGAATCCGAATCCGAGTCCGAGTCCGAGTCCGAGTCCGAGTCCGGAGCCTGAGAGGGTGAAAGCCCAAAGCGTTCGTCTCCCAGACCCTGGGGGGTTTGGTGAGCTCCAAAAGTATAGTAGGGGGGAGGACTGCAGTGGAGCCAGTTTGGCCAGGAAAGGCCAGTTTGGCCCAGGAAGGCCAGACCCAGTGTTAGGTGATGAACTAACCACTGGGAAGTCCAAGACTAGAGTGAATACGGACCGACAAGTGGGGTAGCTTGGTGAAGTGTTCAAGAGCCGGCTCTAGTTCCCCCGGGAGATCGACTGGCCGATGCTCCCAGTCCAAGTGTGGGTGGCACTACCTACTTGGATACCAGGCGTGGCTCAACGGAACCTCGCTCTAAGCCCATGGCTAGAGCACCTAAAGGCGATAGGTGGGGAGAGTACCCAGGTGGCTCGCGTAAGGCCACGGTGTTCCGAAATGTCGTCCCAAAGGCCCAGACTGTGGAAAGGAAGAGGAGCAGTCCTCTGGGGTAGTGACCAAGGACACAGTCGTGTGGTGAGGAAGTCCCAGAGGACTGTGGGACTTAGTGGTCGGGCCTGTGGGCCTCGATCCAGTGGCAGTGTTGGCAAACACGGCCAGGGGCAGAAAGGGACTTGGTAGGAACTGACAAAGGGACTTTGGGGAAGGCGATTCCCCAGGTCTGTGGGCATCCTAAGGATGCTAAGGAGTGGATTTAGGATGACCCCTCGTAGATAGATGGCCCAGTCTTGGAGAGACGGGATGGTGATGCAAGTGGTATTGGACCATTTGCGCAGCAAAGGTGAATGGGCATGGCCTTAGCGTAACGGGCCGAGATGTCAGTGGTACCTTTGGGTGTCGGTCATGGGATCGGACACGTGGAGCACTTGGACCAAGTGCAAAGGTTGAGTGGCATGGATGCCATTCTCGGGGCTAGCAAGCCCCAAGTCCTGAATGGGACTTATGGAGGTTGTGAATGAGACTCCTCCAAGTGGTCGGAGGTGTGGTTAAGTGACTAAAGTAGAATGGAAAAATTAGTCGCTTACACACGACCATTCCTTTGCAGACCTGTACTGGATTGAATGCTGAATCCGGCTTCTTGTTCCTCGGCCCACAATAGTGATCCTCAACATCGTTATCTGTCACTGCATTTCTAGAGGACATTTTTCCGCTACTATCTGGTGCTCTGGGTTCTGGCCAAAAGGACTCTTCCAATTCTTCATATACAACCGGCCCATTTTGGATAGCAGATATAATCTTATCCCAGTATTCGAGCAAAGGCTTGCACCTCTGAAAATAGGATTCTCCACCAAACACCAACCCCCTCTTCCAGAAGGCAATATGCTGTCTAATCCCGGCCATTATACTTTCCTGGTCTTTGAGTCCATCCGGGTGCATCGGCCGTGGGGAACCCTGAGGAATCATAGGTTCCCCAGTTATGGGATCTCTCTTGAAGAGTTCAATGCCATCCACTGGCAGCCACACTGTGTCCCATTCTCTCATCTTGTACCTCATCACTGGAGCACCGTCACGCATGCTAAAATGAAACTGAAGAGGCTTGGAGTGGCCAATTAGCATTTTGGATCCGTCCCTGATGTAGCCTCTTACAAACCCCTTAAAGTCTGGAACCTCTGTCACAAGTGCAGCTTCAACAGTGCCTTTGATGCAATTTTGGAATTCATCGTAGAGTTGTGGGAGGGTGAGGACATTGGATCGCCGGAGGGACTCTGCCAGGTGACTGAACATGGCATCGACGTCTTCATGAGTGTGCCCAACCATGAGAAAGCCAAGTGTAACCGTTTCAAATATGCCTTTGGCAACAAGCATCGCCAAGTACGCGAAGACGTACATGTTTTTGTTCTCACTGCCAGCATTGTCTGTTTGGAGCAGAAGATGGGGTGGAAGGCCACATTGGCTGCAAGAACTTCCTTGAGATTCTGCTTCGTTTGGATGAGGCTGTGCATTCACCGGGCGACCAGCCTCATCGGAATGGCATGAGGCCTCACGTGATAACCCTACAATCTGACGGCCAACATATTCACTGGGATGGCATGGGGCCCCACGCGATATTGCAAGCCTTTGCTCCTCCTCCAGCTGAACCCTGTATGGGGTTTGATCGACAAGGGCCTTATGCAAGGGTTGGCCGTTCAGCTCAGTCTGCACACTTTGTAGAGATCTTAAGTGTTTTGCTAGGGACGCAATCATCATGTTTGCACCCCCGCCACCCCATAGAGGTACAAAGAAGTTCCCATAGTTCTGGGCACCATGCCCATGAGCGATTATGCCAAACAGAGACATAGGCAGCTGCATGGATGAAGAAATTGCTTTGGGGGCAGGATTGAGTCGAGATAAGCACGTCTTTTTCTGGTCCATTTTGTCGTGGATGATGCAGAGGTAAGAGTCAGGTCTCTCCATGGAGAGAATCCTGTTATGATAATATGCAGTCTTGCAGCTTCTCTGCTTGATGTTGTGGTTGAGCCGCCTTCTAACCAACGTCTCTCGCTCTTGAGCAATGCAAGAATTCTTCGACAAAGCCATTTTGATAGTAGTGCACTCGTCACACTTTGAAAAGCTGGAGTACTTTCCTATACTCACATCCCTGAACCTGTTGCTCCATAATCTACTAAATCTAGATTGGCTCAGCTTCCTGTAGCCATTACTCTGGAGTTCCCGATTCACATCTTCCAATATGGCCCCCTTGGTATACATGGAAGGGAGAAGTGTCTTGTGTTCCATCTTCCAAGAGGCGGGTTTTATGTGGTTGCTGCTCGCTACATGTCTCGACAAACCTCTTGAAGATTACCTCTCCATATACAACATGACCCCTGGTTTTGTGCGTATCGTCGTTCCCATGGATTGCCTGTTGAACCCTTTGTTCCTCGAACTCAGTTTTGATTCTGTAGAATGTGGTTCGAGGGACTCCATAAATGATTCTCCATGCCTTCATACAGACCAAACCCCTCTGGAAGACCATGCCCCCCACCTGATGTTCTAAAGCATCAATAGATGACCGTAATGCCTCATACACAAAATTGCGAGCTGCCTTCCAGGACAATGTCTTGTATCTTGCTCTCTCCTCTTCAATAGCATCCCAATCAGCATGTTGACAGCACCTCCTCTTGCAACAAGCAACTGTCGAGACCATTCGAATCTCCATCGCCATTTTCTGCCTTTTCGGTTTGTTGCTCAGATCCCTTTGGCTGCGCTTTAGGAAGGTGTACTTTCTTTTCCTATGAAGAGATGTTCTGTCATCAGTTGTAGTGGTGTTTGATTGTGAATCCTTCACATTCTCAAACACTAAGTGCCTCAATTTCCACCGCACAATGCTTCCAATAGTCAGACTGTTTTCTTCTGCGTCAACAACCTCTAAAATCGCAACTCCAATATCATCCCAGCCCAATTCTTGATTAGCAACTGCATCTCTTGGATCGACAACTGTGGCTAAGCCCTCAGCTACCACCTCCCCCTCGGGGTTGTTTAGAAACACCTTTGCCTGAATCCATGTAGCACGGTTCTTAAGATCCACGGAGGGAACATGCGTCGCACTTGCGCTGTCCCCAACATCTGTTTTCTTCTGAAGATTTTTCAAGGCAACAACAACATTTACCCCGACGACCATCTCTCCTCGTTCAATAGAAACAGCTTTATTTACTTGGGAATTTAAGTGGTTGAGGCATTTTTAAACTTACAAACACATGCCCTACTTACATTCATTTGGTTGCTTAAAATTCAAAAATATTATAAACCTTTCTTTTTGCATTTTCAATGTTTTCAATTATGGTTTTTGATTTTCGTAGGACCAACTTAGTAATCTATTTGCATCCCGTCATGTTTATAGCTAGCTTTCGTTTGTCCCTTCGCTAGCCTGCGATACATCTGCTCGGCATCTGCCTCTCACAGCATTTGCCCAGAAAGAACATCTTTCTTCACGCAGGGTGGCGCGGTGGAGCTTTTGAGGTGTAAGCCACAAAATTTTCCTTTCCAATTTGCCAGCTTACCTCGTCTATCCGTCCAACACTGCCTTGGCTTTTGCTAAGTTCCCTCGCCAAGGTTCTTGCCTACGGTACCAGCTTCTACTTGGTTTCAGCTACTCACTGCACGAGCAACGGAGTGTTAGCCATCCTTCCACGGATTCCCAAATCACTCTCAATCCCCCTCCCGGGTTAGACTAGACTTAAGGTTCGGCTACACTCCCCGCAAGCACAAGCAGCCAAGCACACCAAGCTTCCAGGTTCCTAACATCCCTTGGTACCACAAGACTTGATCATGGGACCCTCTAAATCCCAAGTCTTGAGTGCAACACTTGCTTCGGGACGCCGGGGCGAAACACCGTGGCCTAGCGGCCCGGTATGGGTACCTCTCGCCCCCCACTTCCATCCCGAAGGAAGGCCCAAGCCCCTAGGAAGGGCGAGGACCAATGAGCCGCATGGTACTCAAGTGGGGCACCACTCCACATGAGCCGGGAGTACCGCAATCGGTTTCCCTTTCGGGAGTGGGAGCTGCTCTTGAGCACTTCCTTGGATGGCCCCTCCGGCACCAGCCAAGTCCATGCTCACTCCCACCCAAGGCCCTTCGGTCCCAGTCCCAACCTCAAGTCGGTTTGGAAGCCCAACTGGAGAGTCCCTTCAAAATTGGTTCCTGGACCTCACTATCCCTACTATACTTTTGGAACCCCCTGCAGCCCCCCCCCCCCTGGGAGACACACGCTTTGGGCTTTCACCCCTTGACCCGTATTAGTATTTGGACTTAGTCTCTGGCTCGATCTCGGACCCGATTTCGGATCCGACTTCGGATTCGGGTTCGTACTCGATCACGGACTCGATCTCGGACCCGATCTCGGACCCGACCTCGGACTCGACCTCGGACTCGGTCTCGGACCCGATTTTGGATCTCGGACTCCGTCTCGAACTCGGTCTCGAACTCGGACTCGAACTCGGTCCCCGAGTCGGTCTCGGACTCGATTCCGGACTCTATCTCGAACTCGGTCCTAGAGTCGGTCTTGGACTCGATCCTCGACTTGGTCCCATCCGATAAACTCTTTGTCATTTCGGTCAAGCTTTTGGGGATCCTTTAGCCTACGACATCTCGGGGAGTCGGTTCCTTACATGAGGTAGCTCGGGGGTGGTTGGGTGGTGAGGAACCTCAAGAGGTGGCGTAGCATAGTCTAGGACAACTAGATCTCTGTCTTTTTGCGCCGGATGATAACATTGGTATCAGAGGAGTTGGTTGCAATGGCCGACCAAGCTGAACGCTGGAATCCTAATGTCGATGGTGGTGCCGACGATGGTGCCGACGAAGCTGCGGGGATTTGGACCATTCAAGATGTGGTTCATGAACTGCGAGCCTTTAACCGAAATCAGCAAGAGATGCAAGACGAGATGCATGGCTTGATGGATACCATGCGTGGGCGTGTTGAGGCACTCGAGGCTGGACGGGGTAGCGCTCCAAGTTTAGGGTTTAGGGTTTAGGGTTTAGGGTTTAGGGTTTTAGGGTTTAGGGTTTAGGGTTTAGGGTTTAGGGTTTTAGGGTTTAGGGTTTAGGGTTTAGGGTTTAGGGTTTTAGGGTTTAGGGTTTAGGGTTTTAGGGTTTAGGGTTTAGGGTTTAGGGTTTAGGGTTTTAGGGTTTAGGGTTTAGGGTTTAGGGTTTAGGGTTTAGGATTTAGGCGCGTTTAGGCGTTTAGGGTTTAGGGTTTAGGGTTTAGGGTTTAGGGTTTTAGGGTTTAGGGTTTAGGGTTTAGGGTTTAGGGTTTAGGGTTTAGGCATTGGGGTTTAGGGTTTAGGGTCAAAGACACCCCGCAGTGCTGCAATCCGGCGAGATCGCGGCACCACTTTGTGCAATCCACATTCTCCGTGTGCCGTTGTCGAAACGGCGTGATCGAGAGCAAGTAGAGGATGCGAGGGAATGAATTTTCATTCATTCGTGAGCGAGGGAGAGGACAAGAGACAACCCGAGACCGGTTTCGTCCTTTTTGGGACTCATCAGCCGGGTGTAGTCGTCTAGTGTCTACCCTAACCCTAGCTCGGTGCCGACTCTACTTATATTTTGGCTCTGTCACGTGGCGCGAGTCCGTGTGGCGGCCATGCGAAGTGGCGTGGCAGCGTTGGCTCGCGAGGTTGCGAACGTAGCACAGCTGGTGTTGGTTACTCCACAGCAGTGGTAGTCGCGGAGAATGACTTCGGCGGATCGCCGAAGACAGTAAGCGTTCGGCCGGCGGGTGACGTACCTTTGACGCAAGATAACTTGTAAACGCAGCATGATATGATGCATGCGTTACGTCCACAATGCTTGTGTCACTCGTACGTACCCGGCGACGAAAAACGTGGTCCACTTTGCAGGGAATATTCTGAGAATATTCCGTCGTTGACCGTTGACCCCGCGTTGACCGTGTGTGGACTGGGATGGTGGAGGGCCTGAGGTCACTCATACATACCCGAAGTCCAGCGGTGGTGCAGGGGAGAGCCATCCCGCGAGCTGTCGGCGTGCATCGCCGATGTCGAAGGAGCGGTACCGTTTTAACGGAATACACGCTTTTCAACGAATCGTGTGTGGAGTTCAGAGTTGAAACTCACATATTCACGATCGGAAGGAAGAGCGGAATCCAACGGTATATGCCGTTTTGACTCGGTCAACAGGGATACAGTCGGAATATTGGGGAATATTCCGTTCTGACCGTTGACTCCGCGTTGACCGGGCGTTGACTCGAAAGGGGGGTGGCCTGGAGTGACTTTGGACATACCTGAAGTCCATCGGCCAGACCCTGGGAGTCATCGGGTACGCGGAGAAAGATGCAAACATATGCTTCCGTGTCTTGCAAAGTGTGGTACAAGACGTGGCTAAGCTCGCGGAGGGAGCTTGGCCCTGACCAGGAACGAACCAAGGTTCGGGGAGCGTCTCCAGCACGTAATCACTCGGGGGAGTGTGTCTGCGGGAGCTTCATCCATCACCTGTTTAGGGTTTAGGATGTCCCCCAAGCCTAGCTGTGCACTGTGGAGTGTGTAAGGCAGCTTGAAGGCGAGGGGGGCCCGTCGACAGGCGTCGCTAGAGCGGCGCGAGCGTGCAAGGAGAGCTTGATGTCGCTGGTCGTAGGAGATGCCGGAGAAGCAGTGATGGAGGAAGGAGGTCGGGTATCCCCGGGCACGGAGGCGGTGGTAGAACCGCGTGCGCATGGCGTGGAATCCATCGGCTGTGCTCTCGCGGAGGAGGTATCTGCGGAGCTCGCTGCGGATGAATGCCACCTTCTGGTGCCGTGGGTGAACCGACGTCCAGGGGAGGTACTGGTAGGCATTGAGGGGCTTCTGGAACGTGGACGAGTCGAGGCAGCCTGTCTCTTCAAAGCGAGGGCCTTTGAAGAAGTGGATATCGAGGATATCCAGCTCTTCGAGCGAGATCACCGAGGTGATCTTGATCGAAGGACACAGCGTGCCGTATCCTCGGAGCCATCGTTCGAGGCCTGCTCGTGTACCTGTCCAAATGCCCACTCCGTCATCTATGTACCTTCGTAGATAGAAGGGCCAGTCGTTGGTGGCGTGCTTGTACTCGGCTTCAAGAGAGCAGAGGAAGAGGCAAGCGTAGACCACCGCGAAGTTGGAGCCCATCGCTGTGCCGCGGATCTGCTGGTAGATGTTACCGTCAAACTCCACGTAGTTGTGCTCCAGGACGAGGGCAGCCGCAGCCATGAGGAATCGCGAGCGTGTGGTGTTGCCGTACTCGGCAAACACAAAGTCGCGGAGGCGTTGGAGACCCTCTCGTGTGGGGATGCTTGGGTAGAGGCTCTCTACGTCGAACGTGAAGAGCCAGCAGTCCCGTGGGAGCTGTAGGTGGAGGAGGTCCTGCAGCAGCGTGAGCGAATCAGCAAGAAACGTTGGCTGCTTCAGCAGGATGTCGTAGAGCTGGCGGTGAAGCCACCGCGCGAGGGGCTCCCACAAAGTGCCGATATAGCTCGCAATTGGCCGGCCCTTTATTGGCTGCTTGTGTATTTTCGGAAGAAAATACAGCATGCAAGCCTGCCGGGGTACGGCGGGCTGGTGCAGCAGGAACTGCTGCGTGGAGTTGTCGAGCCAGGAGCAGCTGCGGTACTTTGTGATGAGCTCGGCGAGGCGTTCCTGGAGGGCCTTGGATGGCACGGAGGGGACCTTCACATAAACGAGTGGGTCGTTCAGTTGGCGCAGAGCCTCCCTCGTGTACCAATCGCGATCCAGAATCACCGCTCCAAGGTTTTTATCCGCGGGCTTGATGACGATGGAGGTGTCTGTCGCGAGAGAGTGGAGGGCACGCTTCTTCCAACCGTGAGCGAAGGAGCGAGGCTTGTGTGCTCCTTCAAGCCTGTGGAGCAGGCTGCCCTGCACGTGTGCAAGGCGCCATTCCACATGCGCTGGTGCTGGAGGCGGCTCGAAGCTCGGGTTCGGTACTCGAAACTCCGGCAGGGCCGAGTCGTCGTCCTTGAAGAGGTGACGGAGTCGGACGGCTCGGCAGAGGGCGTCAGAGCTTTCCACAATCTGTGGGGCTCTGAGCGGTGCCGGGTTTGGGATGTACCTCAGGCCGAGGGAGAGGAGGCGGATCTCGGCAGCCGAAAGAGCCCTGCTCGAGAGGTTGTGTACGGCTCCGGTCTCCACTCGATTCTCGAACTTCGAGACTGGCCGTTGTCCTGCAGTGTCGAGGATGGCCTTAGACGGACTGGTCAGTGGTGACCAGTAGTCTTGAGGATTCCCCTCACGGGGACTTTGGCGGTTGGCGAGCGTGAGCGCGAGCGAGAGCGGCGTCGTGGTGCTGGGGTCCTGCTCCTGCGGCTGGCAGGGGTCTGGCTCCGTCCAGGGCGAGGTCGAGGGCTGCGTGTGCGAGGTCCCTTGCTGCCTCTGGTCGGTGAGCGCCCTCGCGGTCGCTGGGGACCTGAGGTGACCGGTGCCGGTGTCGTGGAGCGTGGGCGCCGCTGCGGGGAGCTGCTGCGGCCGGAACGGCGAGGGCCATCGCGTCCAGCGTTCTTTTCGTGGGAACCATGCCGGGCTGGAGATATCCGGCGCGGAGTCCCCCTCGAAGAAGAAGCCAATGCAGCGGAACGGGTGGGAGGAGTCCCAGTAGCCCCGTTCCGCCACTGTCCGTTTCCCTGGTCATCGCGGGCGGGTGTTGACGACCGGGATCCGGCTTCGTCGGCGTTGGCGGCGAAGGATACGCGGTGCCTCTTGCTCGAATCCTGCGCATGCTTACCCGGTGTGCCGTCCCGTTGTGCTCGCGCTTTGTTCTTCTTTTCTCGCTTTCTCTTCTTTTTTCCTGCGTTTGACGGCGTAGCATGTCGCTGGCTTTGGAAGGCCTTCGTAACAACGGCGTCCACCAGCTCTGCGATGGTCTGCTCCTTAGGGAGGGCATCCGCAGAGGCGTTTGCCGCGTCGATGGCCTCCTCCAGTCGCCGCGTCGCCGTCGCCTGCGTTCGGTGCTCGATTCCCTTGCCGGCCATAAAGAACGATGTCTCGGTGTGGAACTCGAGGGTACATCGTTGCTTGAGGGCGAGCAGGTGGTGGTAGACAGCATCATGCTCTGTGGCGCTGCAGTAACTGAGTGTGGAGGTGACGAGATCCTCGAGTCGGCTGCGAAAGAGATCCCTGAGACCCGAGGAGACGGTTTAGGGTTTAGGGTTTAGGGTTTAGGGTTTAGGGTTTAGGTTTAGGGTTTAGGTTTAGGTTTAGGGTTTAGGTTTAGGGTTTAGGGTTTAGGTTTAGGGTTTAGGGTTTAGGGTTTAGGGTTTAGGTTTAGGGTTTAGGGTTTAGGGTTTAGGGTTTAGGGTTTAGGGTTTAGGGTTTTAGGGTTTAGGGTTTAGGGTTTAGGGTTTAGGGTTTAGGGTTTAGGGTTTAGGGTTTAGGGTTTAGGGTTTAGGCGCGTTTAGGCGTTTAGGGTCAAAGACACCCCGCAGTGCTGCAATCCAGCGAGATCGCGGCACCACTTTGTGCAATCCACATTCTCCGTGTGCCGTTGTCGAAACGGCGTGATCGAGAGCAAGTAGAGGATGCGAGGGAATGAATTTTCATTCATTCGTGAGCGAGGGAGAGGACAAGAGACAACCCGAGACCGGTTTCGTCCTTTTTGGGACTCATCAGCCGGGTGTAGTCGTCTAGTGTCTACCCTAACCCTAGCTCGGTGCCGACTCTACTTATATTTTGGCTCTGTCACGTGGCGCGAGTCCGTGTGGCGGCCATGCGAAGTGGCGTGGCAGCGTTGGCTCGCGAGGTTGCGAACGTAGCACAGCTGGTGTTGGTTACTCCACAGCAGTGGTAGTCGCGGAGAATGACTTCGGCGGATCGCCGAAGACAGTAAGCGTTCGGCCGGCGGGTGACGTACCTTTGACGCAAGATAACTTGTAAACGCAGCATGATATGATGCATGCGTTACGTCCACAATGCTTGTGTCACTCGTACGTACCCGGCGACGAAAAACGTGGTCCACTTTGCAGGGAATATTCTGAGAATATTCCGTCGTTGACCGTTGACCCCGCGTTGACCGTGTGTGGACTGGGATGGTGGAGGGCCTGAGGTCACTCATACATACCCGAAGTCCAGCGGTGGTGCAGGGGAGAGCCATCCCGCGAGCTGTCGGCGTGCATCGCCGATGTCGAAGGAGCGGTACCGTTTTAACGGAATACACGCTTTTCAACGAATCGTGTGTGGAGTTCAGAGTTGAAACTCACATATTCACGATCGGAAGGAAGAGCGGAATCCAACGGTATATGCCGTTTTGACTCGGTCAACAGGGATACAGTCGGAATATTGGGGAATATTCCGTTCTGACCGTTGACTCCGCGTTGACCGGGCGTTGACTCGAAAGGGGGGTGGCCTGGAGTGACTTTGGACATACCTGAAGTCCATCGGCCAGACCCTGGGAGTCATCGGGTACGCGGAGAAAGATGCAAACATATGCTTCCGTGTCTTGCAAAGTGTGGTACAAGACGTGGCTAAGCTCGCGGAGGGAGCTTGGCCCTGACCAGGAACGAACCAAGGTTCGGGGAGCGTCTCCAGCACGTAATCACTCGGGGGAGTGTGTCTGCGGGAGCTTCATCCATCACCTGTTTAGGGTTTAGGATGTCCCCCAAGCCTAGCTGTGCACTGTGGAGTGTGTAAGGCAGCTTGAAGGCGAGGGGGGCCCGTCGACAGGCGTCGCTAGAGCGGCGCGAGCGTGCAAGGAGAGCTTGATGTCGCTGGTCGTAGGAGATGCCGGAGAAGCAGTGATGGAGGAAGGAGGTCGGGTATCCCCGGGCACGGAGGCGGTGGTAGAACCGCGTGCGCATGGCGTGGAATCCATCGGCTGTGCTCTCGCGGAGGAGGTATCTGCGGAGCTCGCTGCGGATGAATGCCACCTTCTGGTGCCGTGGGTGAACCGACGTCCAGGGGAGGTACTGGTAGGCATTGAGGGGCTTCTGGAACGTGGACGAGTCGAGGCAGCCTGTCTCTTCAAAGCGAGGGCCTTTGAAGAAGTGGATATCGAGGATATCCAGCTCTTCGAGCGAGATCACCGAGGTGATCTTGATCGAAGGACACAGCGTGCCGTATCCTCGGAGCCATCGTTCGAGGCCTGCTCGTGTACCTGTCCAAATGCCCACTCCGTCATCTATGTACCTTCGTAGATAGAAGGGCCAGTCGTTGGTGGCGTGCTTGTACTCGGCTTCAAGGGAGCAGAGGAAGAGGCAAGCGTAGACCACCGCGAAGTTGGAGCCCATCGCTGTGCCGCGGATCTGCTGGTAGATGTTACCGTCAAACTCCACGTAGTTGTGCTCCAGGACGAGGGCAGCCGCAGCCATGAGGAATCGCGAGCGTGTGGTGTTGCCGTACTCGGCAAACACAAAGGTGCGGAGGCGTTTGAGACCCTCTCGTGTGGGGATGCTTGGGTAGAGGCTCTCTACGTCGAACGTGAAGAGCCAGCAGTCCCGTGGGGGCTGTAGGTGGAGGAGGTCCTGCAGCAGCGTGAGCGAATCAGCAAGAAACGTTGGCTGCTTCAGCAGGATGTCGTAGAGCTGGCGGTGAAGCCACCGCGCGAGGGGCTCCCACAAAGTGCCGATATAGCTCGCAATTGGCCGGCCCTTTATTGGCTGCTTGTGTATTTTCGGAAGAAATACAGCATGCAAGCCTGCCGGTTTAGGGTTTAGGGTTTAGGGTTTAGGGTTTAGGGTTTAGGGTTTAGGGTTTAGGGTTTAGGGTTTAGGGTTTAGGGTTTAGGGTTTAGGGTTTAGGGTTTAGGGTTTAGGGTTTAGGGTTTAGGGTTTAGGGTTTAGGGTTTAGGGTTTAGGGTTTAGGGTTTAGGGTTTAGGGTTTAGGGTTTAGGGTTTAGGGTTTAGGGTTTAGGGTTTAGGGTTTAGGGTTTAGGGTTTAGGGTTTAGGGTTTAGGGTTTAGGGTTTAGGGTTTAGGGTTTAGGGTTTAGGGTTTAGGGTTTAGGGTTTAGGGTTTAGGGTTTAGGGTTTAGGGTTTAGGGTTTAGGGTTTAGGGTTTAGGGTTTAGGGTTTAGGGTTTAGGGTTTAAGGGTTACGGCTTAGGGTTTAGGGTTTAGGGGTTTAGGGTTTAGGGTTTAGGGTTTAGGGTTTAGGGTTTAGGGTTTAGGGTTTAGGGTTTAGGGTTTAGGGTTTAGGGT